>NC_028637.1:102057941-102080603 GCF_001406875.1 Solanum pennellii
ATAATGTTAAAAGATTGTATTTATAGGAAAAAATATAGCTTTGGAATATGAAGATTCACTTACAAAGTTGAAAGGTCAAGTGTTACAAAAATTTAAGACAAATATTAATTAAGAACATAAATTAATTTAGAAGATAAATCATATACATGTATCTATTTAAAGGGTAAATATTTCAAGAAAATAAATTAAATTAGATATTTTAATTAAGAATTATTCTAAAGAAGTGCAAAAGTCATTAACATTTCCATTAAAATAATGTAACTTAATATTTAAATTAAATAGTTAAATATTTTTATAATATTTTAATTTATAATAAGGGTAAAATCGTAATTCAACTTTTAACTTTTTTTGTTCCCTCTTATAATAATATATGATATGATATGATTAAGAGAAAGATATTTGACCCTTCACTAAAAATACAACCTTTCCAAGAAAGAGTGAACTAATACATTGAAAGTTTAAAATGATTACTCCAAAACATACCACACGAAAAATAAAGAGAAATCACAATTATTTTCTCTTTTAAAAATAAAAACTACGACTTTTATGATTAAATAAAGAATTATAGTATTGCATAAAAAATACAAAAAATAAAGAGATCGCAACTAGTAAGAACCTTTATTAATTAATTAATAAGGATTCTTACTAACATGTTATCATATTTCTTTCTACTCATTCAATTTTGTCCTGCAGTAAAAAACAATCTTTCCTGGAAAGAGTGACAAATACATTGAAAGTTTAAAAAGCTCACTCCAAAATATACCACACGAAAAATAAAGAGAGGTCACAATTAAAAATAAAAATTATGACTTTTATAATTAAATAAAGAATTCTAGTATTGCTTAAAAAAGATCATTTCATGCAATAGCAAATACAGAAATAAAAAAATATATGAATAACATATGCTTAGATTCTTAATATGCCTAGATATTATCTAGATTTGACAATCAATTCATTAAAAATAAAAGAAACAGGTATAAAAATAACATAACTCAAAAGAAAAGTAATAGGAAATGATTCTTTTTTATCTGATTTGATAGGAAAATTGTTACCAGGGGCCCTGATTGTTACTCACTCGTCTTCAGGTTTATTAGTATGGACCCATCTCAATGTATAATAACACTTATAAATGTTTTAGGACCTTGTCCGTCATACCATTTTATACAGGATTTTAGAGATAAATTAGAAACTCTCATTGTAAGAGAAAATGTTAGAATGAACTCCTAAAGAAGTAAAGATATGTAATCAATCCACTCTATGAATTTCCAGATTATCCGCTTCAATATGAACATAAATACAATCATTTATACATATGAAACATTTTGTCAATATCAAGTCGACTTCTTATAAAATGAAATTCAATTAATATGACAATATTATTGTCTATATATTTTAATGTGATGTCTTTTTATTATGGATGTCATGTCTATATTTACTTCTATAAATTAATTTTTCTAATGTCAATTAGGGGACAAACGTGCAATGCACGTTTTCGAGGACTAGTAATATAATAATGAAGAGAAAAAAATATATTTCTTTTTGGTGTAAAATTTGATATAGTGAATTGAAGTTGATTACATCAAAAAATGTTGACACCAAATTTGAGATAAAATTTAATGTTTGAGTTGAAGATGGACCGAAAGAAAAAAATGAACCAAATCTTAGGTTTGACTGGACCTAAAAAGAGGAAAAACAACATATCAAAAAAGAGAAATGACATAAAGACACCATCAAAGTTGTCTCGTATTTGCATAAAGACACTTTAACTTTTAAAGTGTCCTATCACCCCACAGAACTATTTAATTTCTTTGTAAATGGGTCATTTTGACCAATTTCCTCGTCTATGTAGTGGCGCGTGTTGCTCAACTCTATATGATCTAATTCAACCTGACCCCACCCTGATCTTTAAAGAAAAGTCATCTTCTCCATTCCTTTTCTTCTCTGTTTGGCTTGCACCTTCAAGAAACTTTCATTAATTTTTTTTCATTCGAATTTTTTTGTTCAGCTATGGAGTTAGGTGACAACAAAATTTTGAATGTGGGATTGCTATTAGTTGCAACCCTTTTGGTAGCAAAACTCATATCTGCACTAATTTTCCTAGCTGGAGCAAATGGAAGTCATAGACCTAAATAACTCCAAGCTCATGTGCACTGTGAAACAACTCCAATTTTAGTCTCACAAATTCGTTACAGATCACCATAAAGAGAGTCATTATTGTCTAACAAGATAACAACCAGGAGATCAAGCTCCTTCGATAGCGGTTGCAGCTTTGTCATGGCATCATGAATCGAGTTTTCAAGACTCTCTCAACCTGATCAGGGTGTGCACTTATGCAGAACAGGATTGGGTTGATGTTCATTCCGGATATTCCACACATTTGTGCTAGCTCAGAACAAAACCCATGCGTAACACTTTCTTGCACATTGCAAGAAAAATTAATGCAGATCCAATCGACAACCGTTCCTCCATTAACCATTTTCTTGTTCATCATGTTCCATTGGCCAACTTGTGGCAGGCAATCTTTTTCTCAGCCATTATGGCCAGTTGTGATGCTTAGACAGGAGCATCCATAGCTTGGGAGTGTTTACTTTGAATTTATTGAACAAGAAGATCACATTCTTCATTGGTCCAGAAGTTCCTCGTCAATAGTGGTGTCTTATTTTCTTAGAGAAGATGATGAAGTGGTCAAACAAAGAGTATCAATGTTGATTTTGCAATGGAAAAAACTATGAAATCGAAAAATTGGGGCTAACAATGATTATTTTGGATTTAAATTTGGGGAAGATGACATAAATTGATTAAATAATTAATAATAAAGAAAATAATGATGCATGCACCTTTAAACTGATCCATGGCAGTGAAAATATTGCATGACGCGCCTCATGTGCGTGGTAACAACCAGACTAGATAATGGGTCAAAATGGCTCATTTACAAAGAAATTAAATAGTTCTGTGGGGTGATAGGACACTTTAAAATTTTAATACAAATAAAGGACAATTTTAATGATATCTTTATGTATTTTCTCTGTCAAAAAATAAAATAAAATAGACTAGTCATGAGGTGCCTCTTGTTGAATGTTTTTGGAAAAAAAAAGACAAGAAATAACAGACTCAACACAAAAAAAGTGTTAATTCTACTCATTCATCTTGACCAATCACCAGTTTATCACTACATTATTTCCCCTTCATTTTCTTTCTACTTTAAAACACTCTTTCAACAAATTTTACTTAGTTGAGTTTTGCAGAAACTTTGTTGTTCCTTTTTATTGATGTTTATGTTTTACTATACACATTTTTTGATGAACTTCCTGTGACCAGAGGACAATTCTGTCTGAACATCGTACTCTACCCCTTACCCCCTCACCCCGACATCAAGAAACCTCTTCTTCACTACTGGGGTACTGTTGTTTGTACAAGCAAAACACCTGCAGCAGCCGTCATACCAAAAATACCTCTAATTAACAAACTCAAGATTGTGCCTGAAAATACCCATCAAGAAACTGGTAAAGTTTTTGTCTTTTCATTCATTTCTTGATTTATCCGTCATTTCTGGAGCTCTTTATTCACTCTGTTTGGTTTTTCATCATTAATGGGCAGGTTTTCTTGAATATTTGGAGATTATAAGATGGAGGGGTGTTCTTAAATAGTTGAAAGAATTGATTTTTATGCAGTTGGTTGGTGCTGGTGTTTGTTTTCAGTAAGATTAGCTACAAAGATTCTAAAGAATTGATTTTATATGCAGTTGGTTGTGCTTTTCAGTATGACGAGTCATAAAAGATGTCAAGAATATTTTTCACTAAATAGGGTGATGAAATTTTTAGTCTCTGTCATAATACTTCTGAGTTGTAGTTTTTTTGTGGTGGTGTCAAATGCAAGCACACTGCCTGAAAATGATCAAGTAGGGAGGTTATTAGCCTTCAAGAAGTCCTCTGTTGAATCTGATCCAAATGGATTCTTGAATGAATGGACTTCATCTTCTTCAAGTCCTTGCACTTGGAATAGGATTTCATGTTCAAATGGTCAAGTTGTTGAGATTAATCTGTCTAGTGTTGGGCTTGGTGGTCCACTTCACCTCACTGATCTCATGGCTTTGCCTACTTTGCTAAGAGTTAAGTTTAATGGCAACCATTTCTATGGCGATCTTTCCTCAATAGCTAGTTCTTGTAGCTTTGAGTTTCTTGATTTATCAGCTAATAGTTTCTCTGAGGTTCTTGTTTTAGAGCCTTTGTTGAAGTCTTGTGATAAAATTAAGTACCTAAATGTCTCTGGGAATTCAATTCAAGGGGTTGTTCTAAAGTTTGGACCTTCACTGTTGCAGCTTGACTTATCAAGTAACACCATTTCAGATTTTGGCATTTTAAGTTATGCACTGTCTAATTGCCAGAATTTGAATCTGCTTGATTTTTCCTCAAATAATTTAATTGGAGAACTCAATGATCTTGATTTTGGGACTTGTCAAAATCTCACTGTCCTAAATTTGTCTTTCAACAACCTTACCTCAACTGAGTTTCCACCCTCTTTGGCAAATTGCCAGAGCCTCCATACACTGAACATTGGCCATAATTCGATCCGAATGGAGATTCCTAGCAAGTTATTGGTGAAGTTGAAGAGCTTGAAGCAATTGGTGCTAGCCCACAATCAGTTTTTTGATAAAATCCCATCAGAATTGGGGCAGAGTTGCAGCACACTTGAGGAGGTTGATCTTTCTGGAAACCGGCTTACTGGTGAACTGCCTTCAACTTTTAAATGGTGCTCCTCACTTTTCAGTCTCAATCTTGGTCACAATGAGCTATCTGGTGATTTCTTGAATACTGTTATCAGTTCATTGACAAATCTTAGGTATCTTTACTTGCCATTCAACAACATAACTGGTCATATACCAAGGTCTTTGGTGAACTGTACAAAACTTCAGGTGCTCGACCTCAGTTCCAACGCATTTATAGGGAATGTACCTTCTGAGTTGTGTTTAGCAGCCTCGGGCTTTCCACTGGAGACGATGTTGTTAGCCAGTAATTATCTTACTGGAACTGTTCCTAAACAGCTTGGACATTGTAGGAACCTCAGGAAGATTGATCTCAGCTTCAATTACCTGACTGGTTCGATCCCGTTGGAGATTTGGACCCTTCCAAATCTTATGGAATTGGTAATGTGGGCTAATAATCTCACCGGTGAAATTCCTGAGGGCATTTGCATCAATGGAGGAAACCTTCAAACACTCATTCTAAATAACAATTTCCTCTCAGGGGCACTTCCACAGTCCATTTCCAATTGTACCAATTTGGTTTGGGTTTCGTTGTCCAACAATCGACTTTCTGGAGAGATGCCACAAGGAATTGGGAATCTTGCAAATCTTGCTATCCTTCAGTTGGGTAATAACTTACTTACTGGACCAATCCCTCGGGGATTAGGTAAGTGCAGGAACTTGATATGGCTAGATTTGAATAGCAATGCTCTAACAGGTTTGATCCCTCTTGAACTTGCTGATCAAGCTGGCCATGTTAATCCAGGAAAGGTTTCTAAAAAACAGTTTGCTTTTGTGAGAAATGAGGGTGGAACTGAATGCAGGGGTGCTGGTGGACTGGTTGAGTTTGAGGGTATCCGTGAAGAGAGGCTTGAGATTTTGCCTATGGTTCACTTGTGTCCATCAACTAGGATCTATTCTGGCAGGACGATGTACACCTTCACGAGCAATGGGAGCATGATTTACCTTGATCTTTCCTACAATTCTTTATCAGGAACTATTCCTGATAATCTAGGTTCATTGAACTTCCTTCAAGTTGTGAATTTGGGACACAACAATTTAACTGGAACCATTCCATTCAACTTTGGAGATCTAAAGATAGTTGGAGTTGTTGATCTGTCACATAACAACCTACATGGATCCATTCCGCCCTCGTTAGCAAGTCTTTCATTTCTTAGTGATCTTGATGTTTCAAACAACAACCTATCGGGAATGATTCCTTTTGGTGGACAGCTGACTACATTTTCAGCTTCAAGATACGAAAACAATTTGGGCCTTTGTGGCATCCCCCTTCCTCCTTGTCGCCCAGGCAATGAACACCATTCATCCACTATTTACCATAACAAGCCTACAACTATACGAATGGTGCTCTCGTTTGTATGTTTTATTATTATCTTACTTGTTGGTATCTGAAATATATAAGAATAACTGCACCAGAAACTCTAATTGGATAGTTGGAAGAATCCATTATTTTCAATGTAGCACACCTATTAGTGTATACAAATCCACAAAAAATGCAGTAGATAATATATTAAAGGTTGAACTAGTAAAGCTTAAAATTGGAATCCACCTCTGTGGACTATGTTACTACTACGGGTAAAATGAAAAAAATAATACGTGAATGAAAATCAGTCCATAGACAATATTCTATCAATAGTTTCTAAATCACTAGGAATGAAAATACACTATATTTAATATCATTAACCAATCTTTATTCCAATACAACAATCAACCTGAATGAAAATCAATCGTACTCGCAAATAATACTACTCCTAACATGGTAATTAGAACATAATTGAGTAGTTGGTTTATACTTTTAGTTATTATCCCACCAAAACTGTTGTTGAAGATCATCAATCACTTTCTTGTCAACTTGAAATGCTTTAGCGAGGACATTATCATTAATTGGTGGATCTGAACCAAATACTGCATTTGCAATAGTGATAACTCCTGCATTTTGGCTGCTCAGACCAGCAAATGCAATGGCATTACTCTTTCCCACATTAAGTTGAAAATGAACTAGACCTTCAGGAAAAACAAAGACGTCACCGGGGTTCAGAATCTTGGTGAATAACTTGTTCTTCCTATTTGGGCCAGGGTTAGAAAGGACGAAACCAACATAAAGTCTTCCCTTAAGAAGAACAAGAACCTCAGTTCCTCTAGGATGTGTATGAGGTGGATTGAGACCACGTCGTGCAAAATCAATACGAGCTAAAGAAATGCCTAGAGTGTTGAGCCCAGGTAAATTGTTGACATTGACAGCAGTAACAATTGATCCAAGTTGATTTGAAGTATTTCCAGGCTTGTTTAGGCCTGATCTGAAGAAGTCATCAGCCGTTACAAGTTTTGGGTCCTTGCAAACTTTTCCATTCACGAAAACTGCATGAAAACAAATACATTAGAAACCAGAAAAAGAAAAACAACGCGAAGCTATAACTTAAATTAAGTATTAATTAATCTCAATTACCAGTTGTTTTAGAGTCATTAACAGCAACACAGAAATCTTGTAAGGGACTTGGGTCCGAGGCAGAGCTAGGTGAAGATTTCAAAGCATGTATGGCAATGGTTATAACAAGAAACTTCAGGGCGAAAGCCATAATTAGCTAGATAATTGATCTTCTAATAATGAAAACAATGCTGCTTTAGTTTTATTTCTTGTAAGCTTGAAGGTGATAAACTTTGCATGAGAATGATGGCGCTATTTATAGATGAAATTTCTAGATGAGTTACACCTCAAATGAAAGTCCCTCAAAATAAACAATGAATTAATTAAGGTAGCTTCTTAATTACCAAGTCTTTGATGATTAGTTTATAATAAACCCAAATCCTGAACCCTTCTTCAACAACTACACAGACTGATTAATCCTCCCTGGGCTATTGGAAATGGTCAGTATTAGGAAATAAATAAAATACAGAAGAAATAAAGAGTAACAAAGTCAAAACTGGAAAGATATTAGAAAAGGTAAAACTTTCAATAGTACTTTATATTTTACCAATTTAAACTTCGGTGTATTTAGACAAATTTCATGTTATTACTGCGAATGTTCACAAAAAAACTATACTGTAGTAACATTTAGTCATTAACAGTTACGTTGTTGACATAACTTCATGACACAATTGTTCAAATCAACTTGAAACTGTTGTGAACGCTTACAACTTGCCAACACTCTAGGCATTTCTTTAGCTCGTATCGATTTTGCACCGTACCCGCCTCATACTTGAAGTGAGTGTCAATTGAAGTGTAGAATTCTTTAGTTCTCCTTACTCCTTAGTCCGTTCCTTCATAGGATGTAGCATAACTATGCAGTAGAAAATCATTACAAGTTCATAAGAGTATTTCAGAACACATTTCTTCAAAATTAGAGAAATGTAATCATTAGAAAATATAACAAATAAGATGATGAAAGGACTGATTGTCATCCGAATTCCACACAAATAATTCTTTCTTTCTAGATAAATAAAATTTTAAATGAGAAAAGAGAAAAGGATATACTTGGGGAGATGGCTAAGACGTCATATTTTAAATCCAGACTCTACCAAGGAATTCTCATTCATGGATCTCAAGGTATATATGGCAAAATGTAGTCCAATCCAGCCCCGATATGGCCAAAACAGTATAAATCTACAAGCCCTTCACGTTTGGCAGGCGTCATCCCCTGATAAGGATAATCTTTCTGCATTTCATGACTGTTTGAGTTCAAAACCATGTCTACTTGCTCATCATGCATTAAGTGAATACCCATTTCCTTGATGCTAAAACCCTCCATAGTAACAACTGAGACATTCAAGGTGTCACCAGCATCCAGCTGACTCAGAAATATCAAATGGGTGAACCATAACATTTCGTTTTGGGCTTCAGGAAGACCATAGCAAGTCGGGCTATAAATCAGTTTCACATTCTTCTGCTCATTATGGATTATCAAATAAAATTCAATACCCTCAATCCAGACTTTCCAGTCAATTGTGTACACTGAGCACACAGTTATGCCCTGGATCTTGAGATCAGGAGGTGAAGGGACAGCGAAAGATAGAGTTGCTCCAGCACTCTTGTAACAAAACCAATTAGGAACCTTGCTCCCCGGAAGATATATGCTGATCATTCCCCTTTCAAACAACACCTGTGTCATGAAGAATCTCATCAAATATGACCAAAAAAAAAAAACAAATAAAGGAACCAACCGGTACAACTGTTACATGAAGAAGTTTGACCACACAAATGAAAGTAGATCCGTCATCACCTTCTTTGGGAGTGGGGTGGGGGAATGGAAGAGGAGAAAGTACCTTTACTGGTCCTCTACTTTCTGTATTAGTTGAATTGTTATACAATTTCACTTCGGAGCTTCCGACAGAATCCCACATGCTTAATTCCAATGACTTCTTTTCTATCTCAATTCCTCCCATGGCTTCCAACTTGAAGTTTCCCTCCATATCAGTGAGTTCTTTACAGCCATTTAAATGGTAAACTACTGCACGGCACACTTCTGATAGATATGTTACTCTTTCTAGGGAAGTGCAGTATCCCAACCTCAAATTGTGGATGCGAGGTAGGTCTATGAGTAATTTAAGCATTGTACAAGAACCTAATTCAAGACTGTTGAGCCTGGACAGAGTTCTGACGCAATCTGGAAGACAACTGATTGGATTTTTACTGAGGTCTAGGTTCTGCAACAACATTAAATTACTGAAATCCCTTGGAAAAGCAACGTCAGATAGATTGCACCCAGATAGACTTAAATTAACCAAAGATTTTGGTAAAGAAACCCATGGAAGATGTAGAACTTTTCTCGGCTTCGGAACCCAAGACTGGATAAGTGCATGCCATATTGAGTTCTGTTTTCTCTTAGAGGGTAATTGACACATTGGAATTTCATTTGCAAGAAACACTTCCAAGGATTGCATCCTCCACAAGTCCCTAGGTAACTCTACAAGATTTGAGCAACCAGATATTATGAAGGTTTTAAGAACTTTTAGCTTGCAAATCTCTCTGGGCAGCTTCTTAAGTCTTTTGCAGTTTTTGATATTTAAGAAAATGAGCCGAGCCTCTAAGGTTCCAATGGATTCATGAACCTCAATTAGATTGACACATTCTTTGAGAACAAGCTTCTCCAGCATTGGGAGTCCTGAAAAATCAGGAGTTCTAAAAAGAGAATGAGAGTGGCTGAGGTTGAGAATTTTTACCAGTGGAAGCACCTACAATGAGAAACATTACAAGAAAAGGATAAGTAATGAGATCTATATTCTACAACACTTCATTAAGAGTGGAGGACACTAATAACACAAAAACAATTCACATACTCTTCTTCCTTCCCACAGTCTTTCCAAACAGCTGTTCCGCATGTCAAGAACAGATAAGCTCTCCAATGGAAAGTCATTTGGCACACACTTCAAAGGAAAACCTCTCCAATATAGCCACCTCAGATTCTTGGGAAAATCTTTATAAGAACCATTTAGATGTGTATAATTTATCTGAAGCAGTCTTAGCTTGTTCATAACTGTAAAGAGATTCGTTCCCAGTTCAAGCTCATTTAAGGTTTTTGAAGAAAAATTGTTTGTATGCCTGGAGAAACCGAACCGATAACTCTTAACTTCTGTAAGCAGCCACTTTCTTCCACTGCTAGAACTTCCCACGAAGGATTGGTCTTCCTTTACCATATTCATGTCAAAGAAAAGACCTTCAATTGTCTCTGAACCCTGAAAAAGAAATTAGAGAAGAGCAAGTGTCCAAAACAAAAGGAAGTATACACCAGAAAGGAAATGTTTACCATGTTTTCTCTCAATACATTGAATGAATCCTTGTAGTGCCACAACCGGGAACGCCTCCCAGGCTTCTTAGATGATTCTTGACGAACTATTTCTCTGCCCATATCCCGAAGCATTTGATGCATTATCAACTTGTTACCCTCAATCGTCAAAAGGAATCTATCTGTGAGATTCTGAATCCCAACTCTTGTATAAATATAAGATTCGTCTAGCACTGCAATAACATAATCTTTGTCCTTCCTTGTAAAGAAGCAGGCAATGTCAAGGAACAAATTCTTATCATGATCATCTTTTAATGAGTCATACCCAAATTTTAGTTTTTTAATGACCTGACTTGCAGGAATCGCTTCCAACTTGTCTAATGCACTCTTCCATACATCGATACTTCTCCCACGAAGAGAAGAACCCAAAACTTGAAGTGCCAGAGGAAGCCCTCCACAATGCTTTACCACCCTTTTTGATAGTTCCATGTAGTCATCAGCTGGGTGGTCCTCCCCAAAGGAATGCCAACTGAAAAGCTCCAGTGATTCATCATTACCCATTTCCCTGACTTTATGGACTTTTTGAATTTCTTCAACCTTAAGCAAACATGAATTCTTAGTTGTTATGATTATTTTACTTCCTGGACAGAACCAACTTTTCATTCCAATTATAGCATGAATTTGTTCTAGTTGATCAATGTCATCCAATATAACTAGAACTCTTTTAAAACATATAGCATCTCTTATCTTGATGATCCCTTCATCAGTATCTTGTATTTTACTCTTTTTCCCAGTTAAATCATAAAGGAGCTGCTTTTGTAAGCGAATTAAGCCATCATTTTGCTGAGAAATATCTTGGATATTTGCAAGAAAACTACTACCTTCAAATCTTCTAAAGTTTGTAGTGAAAACATATTTGGCAACAGTTGTCTTCCCAATTCCGCTCATCCCGCAAATTGCAATAACATTATCATCATGTGATCCATCTTGCAACCATGAAACGATATTTTTGACCCGTGAACTGATCCCAACCAGGTAAGGTGCAACGCTCGATATTGTCCGGTTCAGCTTATCCTCAATGAGTTGAAGAATTTCTTCAATGAACTCTGATTCCTTCCTGATCAATTACCAAGGAGCAAATGGATAGGCCAAAATTATTACATCTGACTTTAAAGGCTTATAAAAAGGAATTTCTATGCAAGCAAGATAAGTTACAACTGTGTAATCAGCAAAGTAATTGGAATAAAACTGGAAAGCAAAAAAAATGAAATAAAGAGGAAATATAGCATCCTAACTTAAAAAACAAGACAGACAGACATGAAATTTCTATCTATTCCAGACTATTCATGAAAGTAATTTGATCAATATTTTTATTTCCTTTTTGATGAAATCAGTTTGTATCATCATACAATACTTGGATGTCTAAATGGAAAGAAACTCAGGTCGTCAACCCACACATCCATAAATATTTGAGACTTCATCCCCCACTCCCCCCCCCCCAAAGCTTTAACTTCACCTTTAATGATTTTATAAAATTCCTCAAGAAATGCACATCAACAATATGAAAGATTACTTGAAAACAGAATCTTAATCTATTCTTGTTTACTGTGCAGTTACTGCAGCATGAAGAATGTACTGGTTCTGGAAAAAAAAAACATACCTATCCTCTTGATTGTTTACTACAACACCACCCAAATCTGCAACCTCTCCAAGAGCTGCTCTCCATTTTTGGACCTTATCTATCCACTCCCTCTTTCCTTCATCACTTTCAGCTTCAATTTGCCTCTCATATGTCGAAAATGCTTCTGCAAAACTCTTTGTCTGATCTCTAACTTCAGAAGGATCCACATGGTAGAATACAGGAAGAATTGCATGCCCTTTTGTCCTCTTATGTTCAAGGATTTTGACAAGTTCATCAAGGCACCATGTTGAAGTAGCATAGTTCTTCGAGAGGATAATTATTGAACTCCTGGAATTTCTAATTGCATTCTCTAATTCTGTCTTAATATTTTCCCCTCTCTCAATCTCATTATCATCCTTAAACGTACGCCAGCCTGCACCTACCAAAGCTGCATAAAGAGTGTCAGTAAAAGTCTTGCGGGTGTCTTCACCCCTAAAACTCAAGAACACATGATAAATGGATGGATAAACAAAAGAGGAAGATGTTTGTGGTTTTTCAGAACTCATCAGATCAAGTTGACCAATCAATTCTCCGGGTGTGGATATACAGCTATACAATGCTTTAGAAAACGTCAATAATGCTAGTATTAAGCTAGTTCCCTTATCTGCTAATAAATTAATAAGGTGATTACTTATTTAAGTCTTGGATCAATGAATACAAGTCCGAATTATGACTAAACGTTCACTAACTTGTGTCTTTACCACCAATAATGAATTAAATTAACCAAATAGGGTCTAGGAATCTATGCAGTTTGATTATCAAAAAAGTTAAAAGGGGCCAACTGCTTAATTAACTAATGTTTGTTGATTAGTTTATTCAGATATCTACAAATATATGGACTCATTAGTTGCACCGCCTGTACTCTTTCTGCATAGATCATCTAATGCTACATAATAAATAAAACTGAATCCAAAAAAAAAATTGCACATAATTCTTTAAAAAAAAAGGATGATGTGAAGATTGATCGCATAATAATGGTGTAAGAAGAAACCCTCATTATACTATACATACATACCCTGAAATATGATAGAATCGCCATTCCTGTTGTTGCTGCAAGGTGAGAATCCATGGCTTCCGACGATTTCTGATTTTTCCGTCTGGACCCAATACAAGTTGAGGATGCCAACAGTTATACGGGTCAAAATAGACTCACGGGTTATTTCAAAAGTTATTTGGGTGGAAATAGGAGTTCGGAGCCTAAAGGGTGAAAAATGTTAATAAAAATTTTAAAATGGTATATGAATTTTTTTTAATTAAAACAACAAAATCTTCACTAAGTAGCGATTTTATCCATCGAAAAAAGTAAAATCACTGTTATAACAGCGATTTGTTAAATTTGATATTTTTTTAAAAAAAAAAAATTAAACAAAATCGCTTTCGAAGGAGCGATTTTCAAAATATATATATATTTTATTATATTTATATTATGTTGCTGCTGCTGAGGCTGAGTTCAAATTTTTTTTTTTAAGTTTAAATAATTTTTTTAAAAAAAGAATCAAATCGCAGCGGTTTTTAATTAAATTTTTTATTTATTTTTTAAAATTAAATTGCTGCCAAGATAACGATTTTAAATCAAAATCTTTTTTAGCGATTTGATTTTAAAAAAAAAAGAAAAAAAATTAATTAAAAACCGCCTCGATTTGATTTTTTTTTAAAAAATTATTTAAACTTAAAAAAAAAAGCAAAAAATAATTTTAAAAAAAAATTAACTTAAGTCACTGCCTCAGCAGTGACATATTAAAAAAAGAAAATTTTAATTTGGAAATCACTCCTTTGGGAGCGATTTTGTTTTATTTTTATTTTTTTAAAAAAAATTCAAATTTAACAAATCGCTGCTATTGCAGCGATTTTACTTTTTCAAGCGGACAAAATCGCTACTTCATGAGCGATTTTACCGTTTTGGTTAAAAAGAAATTTCATATACCGTTTTAAATTTTTTGTTAACCTTTTTTACCCTTTAGACTCCGGACTCGTTAAAATATAGGTAATAATTGAATCTGTTTAATTTTTATTAAGTTTAACTAATTTGTTTGTTTTTTCTATAATCTTATATTAGTTTTAGTATTTATATATAGTATATTATAAATAAAAATGATATGAATTTAAGTGAAATGAACTAATAAATGAGCGATAACTTAAGTAATTTAGACAAATTGTTATAAAATAATTTAGTTTGGATATCCACCAAAGAATTTACTATGTTACTTCCGTCAATTATGAAGATAATCGTCGTCTTTATGATTATTATTATCGTAACTATCATCTCTATAACCTTCTTCATTACATTCATGTTTAATGTCATGTTTACGATTAACCTTTTTTGTGTGTCTCTATTTATAAGGGTTAATATCGTATACATTTGAAGATTAAGGGAACACTTGAATACTTGAAGAATAAGAAAAGCTTTCACCTTTTGTTTCTTTATTTCTATTGCTTTCATCTTTCATATTTCTTATCTAATTTTGTTTTAATTTTACGACACAAATAATACGTATCATTTAAACCATCTATACTCATATGCCGTGGTTATAATTATATATTGAGTAAAAGAAACATCTAAATAAGTTATAAATTACAATTTTGACTCACCAGTACTTTTAATTTGATGAAAAATTTTATTATTGTATTTTTAATATTATTTTAAATTTTTCAAAATTTTCTTTCCAAAGTAGAACTTCTTTGTTCTTCTTCACTCTTCATACTTATTAAAACTGGTTTTATCAACATCTTTTGGTTAAGCTTATTAGCTCAATACTTTTCTCCATGACATATACTAATATCTTATTTATAAAATTAATTTGAATTAAGACACTGATGCAACTATATATGTTTTTCCTGTATGAACAGATCAGGAATATTGGCATAAGACTTTCTAAATTTATCGATACATAATACTTTAAAACTACTTCCAAAACAAAATCTAACAGAACTGGACATAAATTATAAATGTCCTAATAGGAAAATAAAAATTTGTATCCAACACTTGCAACATAACAATTCCTTATCTATGGAATATGATCCCAACACCAAATAATAGCTCAGATAACTTTTAAAGTTAATAACAAATCTACACTTCCCTTGCTCTATTTAACAACAGATAAGAAAGTTGACATGTTGAATGAAGTGGCAACAAAATGTTATCCAACAATTAACTATTAAGACTCAAGAATAAATAGAGAGGTGATAGACACCTGAACTTAGCTCATAAGGAGACAAATCTCCACCAATTGCATGTTGTAGTGGATAGGAAGAAGGATGAAGACGTCCCTCTGCATTCGTAGATGGGGTGTCTTCCTCTTCCTCACTTTGTTCGCTGCATACAAGATATACGCCAAATTCCTTAACTAAGCAACCCATGCTTAATGAAACAACAACTTGATCTCCTCTTTCTAGCTGGTTACCAAACCTCCAATGACTAAACCATAGCATTGGTTTACCAGGACATGCAATTCCAAAAACTGTTGGACCATAAATCCATTTGATTCCCTTGGTCTTATTGCTCACTTTTATGAAGTGCCTTTCACTGAAACACTCTTCAAGACATTCTGCATAAGCGACACATATATTTAACCCTTGGATCTTAGCATTAGGAAGTGGAGGCACAGTGAAATCTATTGAGCTCCCTGTGCTAATATTGCTGAACTCAGTAGGAACCTTGCCTCCAGGAATGTAAATGTTGTTTATACCAAATTCATACAGTCCCTGAACGGGACCTTTGCTTTTTGTTGAGGATAGATAGTTGCAAAGTTCCACATCTACTGCTCTGACCTCCAAATTATCTAGGCAAGATATATTGAGGATATCATCAATGTCTCCAATAGGATCTAGCTTGAATACTCCCTGAACCTCAACCAGTTTTTCACAATTCTCTAAGTGCAAGTCAAGTGACCTCATGAAATTGGGTAAATTTGTTACTTTGTTCAGTGATCTGCAGTTATGTGCATTCAATATTTGTAAGCTCAACGGAAGCTCAGGGATCCACTGGAGCCTTGTGCAGTCAGCTAACTGAAGAGACTGCAGCATAGTTAGGCTCTTCAGGCTCTCTGGCAGGGTGGAAATGGGATTTCCTCTTAGACTCAGATATTTCAAGGAGGATAGGACAGAAAGATTGCAGGGAATAAGAGTGTCAGTCAGATTGCTATGTGAAATATCCAAACTTTGTAAAGTGATCTGGAAGATATCTGACATCGAACCTGCTGACTTTGGCCACAGTGACATCCAAGACCAGAAGATTGAATTGACTGATTTAGCCGACAGAGAGTCGCTGCATATTGGCTTTTCAGCCTTAGAGGGAAATTGATCTCTGTCAGTCACATCCCGTGTAAGTGCTTGCAAAAACTTACCATTTCTCATAATCCTGGAAAGCTCCAGCTTTGAGCACCCACAGAGTGTTAGTTCTTCTAAGGATTTGATTTCCCAAATTTTCCTTGGAAGCTTCTTAAGGCTCTCGCATCCCTTCAGATTTAAGACAAGAAGTTTATGGAGTCTTCCAATGGATTCATGGACCTTAACCAAACTTATGCAATCTTCAAGAATCACTCTTTCTAGATTCGGTAGTCCAGAGAAATCAGGGGTCTTCATGAGACTGTGTGAGTGACCAAGATCAAGTATCTTCAATGATCGTACAGACTGAGCAAAAATAGGAAAAGAGAGAGTCAGTGAAGAAAAATATCAAGTTTGCCAGAACACAATCAGCCACAAAATCAGAAATGAGTTTCGTAAGCAAACCTTTGCTCCCGCCCAGGTTTGATGCAAGTTGCTATTGCTCATTTCAAGAACTACAAGATTTTCATGAGGAAAGCCATTTGGGAAGGATGTTGATTGGAATCCATACCAGCGCATCCATCTTAATTTCTTTGGAAATCCTTCAAAGCTGCCAGAAAGCTGGACATTCTCAAGCTCAAGATATCTCAATTCTTGCATTTTAGAAAATGCTTTAGCACTCATTCCAGCTTCATTTTGTACAGTCTGTGATCTTGCCGAAACAGAATTCCCATGACCACAAGTGAGGCATCCTACACGAAGCCTCTTTGATGATTTTTTCTTGAGAGTCAATGTTGAAGTGCTCTGTGAATCATTGAAGTAAGGTCTTTTTGATATACATTCATGTCTGTCTGGTTTGCTTTCATCTGATCCACGCATTTTAAGAACAAGCCCTTCAATAGATTCTGTAACCTGACATGGAAAGTAACATTGAAGTGAAAATGAGCTCCAGGAAAAAGAACAAAATTGGTACAGGAGGAATGAGCCTTACAGTTTCTCCATGCAGTATACTAAGGGCATCCTTGTGATGCCAGATTCTGCTGCGTTTAGCAGGTTCAATGGGTGATTCTCGGCAGATGACCTCTTTACCCATTTCCTGTAGTAGCTGATGCATCATTAGCTTGTTATCAGGAGTCACTGTCAGAAGATATCTATCAATGAGATTCTGTATTTCAGCAGTAGCATGGAAACCACATTCATCCAGAACTTTGATTGTATAATCTTTGTCTTTCCCAATAAAGAAGCAAGCAATATCAAGAAATACATTTTTATCATGATCATCTGGCAAAGCTTCATAGCTCAGTTCAAGAACTTTATGGTTATGGGATTCAGAATATCTTTCTAATTTCTTTATTGCACCCTCCCACATATCTATACTTCCACCATGTAACGAAGAGGCTAGAACCTGAAGAGCTAAAGGAAGCCCTTGACAATGTTTAACTATCTGCTTGGAGTGTGTCATGTACTCCTTGACGGGATGGTCTTGACCAAAAGTATGCAAGCTGAAGAGCTTGAGCGCCTCATGATTGTCCATCCTCTTGCTTTCATACATCAGACAAGCATCATGAGGGTTTAGCAAGTGTTCATTTGTAGTTGTTATAATAACTTTACTCCCCGGAGGAATCCAATCTCTTGAATCAAGAATTGCTTTCAGTTGGGTTAAATCATCAACATCATCAAGAACAAGAAGAAACTTTTTGTGGACTAAAAAGTCTTTTATTGTAGAAGCTCCTCTATCAATATCATTAAGATCAATCTTATCCTCTTTCAGAAGATCTGAAAGAAGGTTTTTCTGTAGGTTAATCAAACCACAACTATGTTTTGCAATTTCTCGAATATCTCCAAGAAAACTGCTGCATTGAAATCTGTCACAATGTAGGTTAAAAAGAGCTTTGGCAATTGTTGTTTTCCCTATTCCAGGTTCTCCATAAATCATCAATGTGCGAGAATTAGTCGAGCTATCTTGTAACCAGAAATTAACCTCTTTTACACGGGAATATATTCCAACAGGATATGGGGCGAAACTCAAAACTTTGCGAGACAGCTTACCCCAAATGTCCTCAACAATTTCTTGAATAAACTTCAGTTCATCCCTGCAAGAAGAAAAGGACCAGTTAGATAGATAACGGTGGTTATCATGCAAATTATGTCACAACTGAACAAGCTGGAACTTGAATGTCCATAAACAAACCCTGATGAGATAAATGTTGAAAAACAACAGAATATAAGAAATATACAAAGATATTTTAAGCAATGCATAGCCAAAATAAGTTTAATTTAGCTTACCCGTCTTCTAGAACTATGCCTGCCATATTTGCAACATCTGTAAGAGATGATCTCCATATCTTTATCTTTGCTATGTGCTCATTCCTTCTTTCAACCTTCTCCACCATGATCTGCTCTTCGTAATTATGAAATGCTTTCGCAAACGACCCCCTCTGCTTTCTAACATGGGATGGATCTACACGATAGAACACAGGTAGAATCATATGACCAGCGATTTGCTTCCTTTCAAGGATGCTCACAAGTTCATCTAGGCACCTTCTAGAATATCCATAATCTTCCGTGAATACAATTATTGAAATCCTCGATTCCTTGACTGCCTTTTGCAATTCTGATCCAACAATTTTTCCGTTTCTAGATTCACTGTGTCTCTTGAATGTTTGAATACCTACATCAGTCAATGCAGTGTGTAGGATATTGATAAAGTTCATGCTGATTTCTTGGCCTCTATAACTCAAATAGACATGATAAGAGCATCTAGGCCTGGGGACTGATGCCTTTTCAGCTCTCATTATGATTATGGATCAAAGCTCTAAAATGAAGATAATCTTTAATCTGCGAAGTTCATAAAACAAAAGGTATATAAATATATAAGTTACTGAAATTATGTTTACTTAGGCAATAACAAACACAGCGTGATCCCACAAGTGGAGTCTGGGGAAGGTAGAATGTGGGCAGACCTTACCCCTACCTTTGAGAAGGAAGCTAAATTGTTTCCAAAAGACCCTCTGCTAAGCAAACAGTGAAAAAGATGCAATAACAACAAACCGAATCAACAAAAAAATAATAAGATACCGAGAAGAAACAACAAGTAGTGACATAAATCTAATTATTTAAATTGGAAGACGGGAAGTAGTTACTACAGCCAATTGTTTAAAAATGTAGATCTATTTTCATAAACAGTTCCTCGATGATTCTAACATATATAACTTTGGTAGTAAAACATCCCTTTGACATGGATTCTCTTAAACAAAAATGAAGTAGCAACATTTGATTTGAGTACAAAATGGTTTTCTTCAACATAGGTCAATTATAAACATCGATTACTTTTAATGCTGGTCACTATATTATATATTATTGTAAATATATGACACCTGAGCATTCCATTCCCCCAACCAGCGTGGTACTTTAATCCACAAGCAATCAACAGAACAAGTTCAATTCAGGTCCCTAAAACTCAAAATATGAAGTAATTAATGTAATAGTATTCCCGATTTTACTCTAATCACAAAATAGGAAGAAATTTTGGGGAAAATAGAAAATAACTAACCTTGTTTTTGAATATGATACTGCAATAATCAGCCAGGATTAAGCTTAAGTAATTGAATTCTTGAATGGTTAGGCGAAGCACTGCACCAGAAGAAGACCATTGGAAATTCAAACGAAGATGCACAGTGGTTTTCTTCCCCAAGTCAACCAATGTAGAATATTTTTAAAATCTTACATGTCTATGTGGAGACTTTAAATATTACTTATAAGTAATAATTAAAAAATATTTATGTTAGTGTTATAATTAATATTTTTTTTATCTTTTTTATATTTATTTGTAAGATTTTAAAAAAATATATATCTAAGAAATAGATTAATTAAAAAAAATATTTAAATATCATGCAAAATAAAAAATGGTTTACGAATATAAAAGAAGAAAATAGTAAAGTATAAAAAATATTAATCATTTTTTAAAAGAAAATAAGATGAGTAAATTAGAATAAAGAGAGTTTCTTTTTCTCTTTTCAAACAAAGTGGAATGTGTCGGGGGGAGCTATTTTATTTTTATGTCTTGCAAAAGAGTGAACCAAAATTTTATATTTTTAAATAAATAAAATTCGTATTTATTTTTTATATTACATAAGTAGTATTTGTTGCGTGAGTTATATAATAATTTATTTCTTCGTAGTAATAAACTTGAGTTCATCCCTATATTAATCTTTATATTGTTTTATTGACTTTGAATCAAATTTTTGCGTTCTACTTTTTTCTATTTTTTATTGGCATACTCCACAATTGAGTACGACTGCCACCTTTGATTAATCAATTATGGAGTTTACGTGGCAACTCGCTCAAGTGAGTTTCTCTTAAGGTAGTGTATTAATTTTTTTAAATTAAATTGTCGATGACGAAGATAAAAATCAAATTATCAATTGATTGAGAGTACTCTTTTATTTAATTTCATATAGTTTTAATGACATATTTTATGACGAAGATAACATGTTGCATACAGAAATATTATCACATCGATTTATAATCATAGTATCACAATAAAGCATAATTTTACTATAAATGAAATCCTTGTCTAATACACCCAATACAAAGATATCAATGAAACCAGTCTACAAGACTAAATCATGATATTTATTTATGATTTTTTTAAAATTCAAAACATAAGCACACATAATATATATCGCCAAAATTAAAAGTATTGTTTGGCTTATACTATTTTATTTAGTTGTTGTCCCACCAGAATTGTGACTGAAGATAATCGACAACTTTCTTATCAATTTGGAATGCTTTTGCAAGAACATCATCATTGATTGGTGGATCTGAACCAAATACTGCATTTGCAATAGTAATGACTCCTGGATTTTGGCTACTGAGTCCAGCAAATGCAACTGCATCAGTCTTTCCCACGTTAAATTGGAAATGAATTAGACCTACTGGGAAAACAAACACATCTCCAGGATGCAAGATTTTTGTAAAGAGTTTGTTCTTCATATTTGGACCAGGGTTTGAAAGGACAAATCCAACGTAGAGCGTACCCTCGAAGAGAGCAAGAACTTCAGTTGCTCGGGGGTGAGTATGAGGTGGGTTCAGACCATAGGGTGCAAAATCAATACGAGCTAAAGAAATGCCCAAAGTGTTGAGTCCTGCCAAGTTGTTGACGTTAACCGCAGTTACAGCAGATCCAAGTTGATTTGAAGTGTTTCCAGCCAGGTTTAGCCCGGGCCTAAAGAAGTCATCAGCATTGACATCCATTGGATTCTTGCAAAATTTTCCATTCACGAAAACTGCAAAAAAAATGAACAAGTTTAATTTTAACTAGACAAAAATTAACAAAAAGACTTGATAAAAATAGTAAAAATGTTTTTTTTTTTTTAATTTGGTAAGTTACCAGCATTTTTGGAGTCATTAACAGCTACACAAAAATCCTGAAGAGGGCTGGGATCAGATGCATGGCTCAATGAAAATAAAACAGCCATTATGGCAATGGTTAAAACAAATGACTTGAAAGTCATTGCTACTAGAAATTTAATTATCACTACTAAATATCTTATGAAATTATATACGATCAAATGATATTTCCTTTTGTTGATTTGTGACAAACCAAATAAGAAAAAGTTTCGTATTTATAGATGATTATTAAGTTTGAATTGGTCGTCAATTTAATTTCCCAATTAAATATATATATTAAGCTTTTGAATTACCAAGTCATCAATATAATATAATGGTAAATTTTTCAAAAAACTATTGAAGCTTCCTTCAACAACTACAAAGACCAAATCTCATTTACGTACCTACGTTGAAATTAATATTTGACGTAACATACTGACTAACCAAGAGGGAAAAAAAGAAAAAAATTCGTAATATGTACAATAAAATGTTAAATATTTAATTACTCTAATATCTCCACTAATACATGTATTAAACTATTGTACAGTTATATCTCTCTACAATATTTTATAGTAATAACAACAATGCTTTATTAAAAATTCATTGTTGTATTATGTTAAATTATATGTTCTTTAGTTATAATATAATATTTTGCTATAGTAATCAAAAAATATTTGAATAAATAAATCTATTATAAAGTTGATTTGATTAATTGTATAGATATATATAAATCTTAGCCTCAATAATTTCTTTGCATGATCTAGAATATAATTTGACAGTAATATAAAATTTGACTGTGACGTACCAGCTTGCCAAGGAAAAAGAAAGAAGAAAAAATAGCAAAA
>NC_028637.1:102085694-102146631 GCF_001406875.1 Solanum pennellii
TTTTGCTATTTTTTCTTCTTTCTTTTTCCTTGGCAAGCTGGTACGTCACAGTCAAATTTTATATTACTGTCAAATTATATTCTAGATCATGCAAAGAAATTATTGAGGCTAAGATTTATATATATCTATACAATTAATCAAATCAACTTTATAATAGATTTATTTATTCAAATATTTTTTGATTACTATAGCAAAATATTATATTATAACTAAAGAACATATAATTTAACATAATACAACAATGAATTTTTAATAAAGCATTGTTGTTATTACTATAAAATATTGTAGAGAGATATAACTGTACAATAGTTTAATACATGTATTAGTGGAGATATTAGAGTAATTAAATATTTAACATTTTATTGTACATATTACGAATTTTTTTCTTTTTTTCCCTCTTGGTTAGTCAGTATGTTACGTCAAATATTAATTTCAACGTAGGTACGTAAATGAGATTTGGTCTTTGTAGTTGTTGAAGGAAGCTTCAATAGTTTTTTGAAAAATTTACCATTATATTATATTGATGACTTGGTAATTCAAAAGCTTAATATATATATTTAATTGGGAAATTAAATTGACGACCAATTCAAACTTAATAATCATCTATAAATACGAAACTTTTTCTTATTTGGTTTGTCACAAATCAACAAAAGGAAATATCATTTGATCGTATATAATTTCATAAGATATTTAGTAGTGATAATTAAATTTCTAGTAGCAATGACTTTCAAGTCATTTGTTTTAACCATTGCCATAATGGCTGTTTTATTTTCATTGAGCCATGCATCTGATCCCAGCCCTCTTCAGGA
Source organism: Solanum pennellii (assembly GCF_001406875.1). NCBI lineage: Eukaryota > Viridiplantae > Streptophyta > Magnoliopsida > Solanales > Solanaceae > Solanum > Solanum pennellii. The sequence continues at coordinate 102,086,504 of NC_028637.1, forward strand.
TTTTTGTGTAGCTGTTAATGACTCCAAAAATGCTGGTAACTTACCAAATTAAAAAAAAAAAAACATTTTTACTATTTTTATCAAGTCTTTTTGTTAATTTTTGTCTAGTTAAAATTAAACTTGTTCATTTTTTTTGCAGTTTTCGTGAATGGAAAATTTTGCAAGAATCCAATGGATGTCAATGCTGATGACTTCTTTAGGCCCGGGCTAAACCTGGCTGGAAACACTTCAAATCAACTTGGATCTGCTGTAACTGCGGTTAACGTCAACAACTTGGCAGGACTCAACACTTTGGGCATTTCTTTAGCTCGTATTGATTTTGCACCCTATGGTCTGAACCCACCTCATACTCACCCCCGAGCAACTGAAGTTCTTGCTCTCTTCGAGGGTACGCTCTACGTTGGATTTGTCCTTTCAAACCCTGGTCCAAATATGAAGAACAAACTCTTTACAAAAATCTTGCATCCTGGAGATGTGTTTGTTTTCCCAGTAGGTCTAATTCATTTCCAATTTAACGTGGGAAAGACTGATGCAGTTGCATTTGCTGGACTCAGTAGCCAAAATCCAGGAGTCATTACTATTGCAAATGCAGTATTTGGTTCAGATCCACCAATCAATGATGATGTTCTTGCAAAAGCATTCCAAATTGATAAAAAAGTTGTGGATTACCTCCAGTCACAATTCTGGTGGGACAACAACTAAATAATACGTTAAGTATTTTAAAAAATATATAGTACTATATGGTTTTGTTGACTGCAAAATTACTAAATAAGTATTGATCATGTAGACTGGTACTTTAATTTCCTCTCCATTTTAGTGTGTGATGTATTGGATGAGGATATATGTTATGTGTGGTTTGTTATATGGAATAAAAATAATTTATTGTTTGTGATACTTCATCCCTGTTCCATTGTTTTGAGAGAAAAAAAACAAGGGAATGCTACTTAATTTGTCAAAATCTACTGATTAATGAAGTTTAAACTAGCAGCTAGACCACTAATAATTTGAATCCTCAGGTAATATCACATATAACAGTTTATCTAGAAATTTTCTTAAAAATTAACATGAAAAATAGTTTTTGTCCAAATATTTTTCGCATGTAAACTATTCTAGAATTTAGGAGTTTCAGATTTTCGCATGAAAATTCGTAGGAAAAATCTGCGAAAAAAATCCACAAGTAAAATCTATTGGTAATTTATATTTTTCTAGTAGTGCGTGTGTTAAAACATCTTTTCCATTTTATTTGAATTTCTCGTCGTTGGAATGACTATTCTAAAGGTTATACCTTTCTGGAACAATCATGATCATTCTAAAAGATTGCAAATTTTTTATGAATGGTTGTGTAGTTTTTGAAAGGTTGCAACTTTTTGAAATCAGTATTTTTTGGCTATAAATACCAGTGATTCCTCGAGTTTTCACTAACAAAACTTTTGAAATTCTTCTTCTTCTGCACAATTCAATATTGGTGTACTTTACTCGTGTTGAATGACTTGTTGACACCATTGTTTTGAGTATTAATACACTAGTAAATAAAATTATTCTATCCTAAAAGGATCTATTTCAATTCAAACCTCGTACTAAAGATGAATGAATTTCTTATGAGGACATTGTACATTCATTTAGCTCAATTTTCTTTCCTTTTTGTTTCATACCATTGTTACAAAATTTTATATGTTTTACCATCATTAATGTTATTAATTTATGTTTTCACTACATGATTTAAACTTTCAAATTTTGTTATTTTTTAAAAAAGTTTTGTTGTCATTAGTGTTGATTTAAATACAAATTAAATAACAATATTTACCACAATTAAATTAATTTTTTAAAATGTCAAACTAAAATAATAAATATATGGGTCATTACTCACCGATATTGCCTCTGGTGTACTTTAACTCTCGATGTATTTACTTCATTATATTTTGAATCGTCAGTTATTAATGAACGATAGTATTTTTTTTTCCCTTTTTTTTTTGTGTTATTAGAAAGCCGCCTGGTGGCCCACTGAAGTGAGAGTAACAAATAACAGTATTGACTGACTAGTAATTGAATTCTAAAACATTAGTATGTGAAGAAAATTTACTTGTATTGCTTTAATATATTTTGTTCTACATCATGCACAGAAGTAAAATTTATATTATTGAGGCCAACATCCATACATATATGTCCATATACAACAATCATCTCTATAATAGTTAAAAAAAAAATTGTAATAGAATCGTTTATCCAAATATTCTTTAGATGCTACTATAACAAATTGCCCTAACATAATATGAAAGTCAATTTCAAATAAAACCTGACTATTTACAGTAAAATGTCTATATTATTGATGATGATTATTATAAAAAGGGGGTAATTACTCATTGTATATAGCTATATTCTCAATTATTACTCCTGTAAAATAAATTGCAATGACAGTTTTCTTTATAAATATGAATGGTGTCAGTTAAAAATTAATCTCGCGTGCAAATTCCAACGTAGTGATCAGTACTTAAATATACTTTAAACTTAATTAGTACAATAGTTTAATACTACTTCTGTCTCTATTTAGTTGTCTACTTTAGAGCCTGTTTGGCTCAGCTTAAAAGCTGGTCAAATTGACTTAAAAGCTGGTTTTTGACTTATTTAGCTGTTTGGCAATACTCAAAACAGCTTATTTTAAGTTAAAAAAAACTTATTTTAAGCCAAAAGTTAAAAGCTGGGGTAGGGATGCTTTTTTTTTTAGCTTATAAGCTGTTTTAAGTTGACCATATTTTTATTTTTTTGTGCTTAATATTTTTATACAATCTCCAAATTACCCATATAACCCTAACATTTCTTTCTTCCATTTTTCCCTTTTCACGTTTGACATAACAACTTCAGCACTTTTATCCAAACGCATAACTGCTTATTTTAAAAATAAGTTTCAGCACTTTTAAAAGTGCTTTTTTAAAGCTGCTTTTATTAAGCCCATCCAAACGGGCCCTTAGAAATGACACACATATTAAGATAACAATAATTAACATAGTGAAGTTATAATTTTACCCTTGTTAATTATGGTTTAAAAAATGATGAATTAAAACTTGAAAATTTTCAAGAAGTTTAAATGAGAGTATAATAGAAAAAAAAAATTTATCCTTTCTTGATTTGTCAAAATGGACAAGTAAATAGAAACAACTAAAAGAGAAAATATAAACAACTAAATAGAGATAGAGGGAGTACTATACCAGTGAAGATTTTAGTGTAATTTTAGGATATATGTTATGTGGTTTGTTAGACGGAATAAAAATAAGTTTGTTGTTTGTAATATTTCATTCTTTATCCCTCGTTACTCGTTAATTTCTTACTCTAATATTGATGTTGTACTTGTTATATTCTCTAATCTCCACTGTAGGAGGGAATTTGTCGTGAACCAAGCTGATTCCGTAAGGGTCTATGAGCTATAAGAGGTTTTTATTTGGAATTCAGGTCTGATGACCATTGGTTAAAAAGGACTAAGAGTTAGAAGAACAGTTATGCAAATTATGTCGAAGTTTTTGTTGTCAGTGATCTCTTATCCTCATTCTCTGTTCTAGTATCTCATCCCCTTCTAGTTACCTTCTTCTATGTTAACATATCTGTAAATTAATATGTTATTACTTTGTTACGTGTATTTGTATTCACCCATAACTATATATATCAGTGTTATATTGAAAATCAAATTTGTTTCAGAATTAAAATTTCATCAATATTTAGAGCATATAAAAAGTAATTTTGATTTGGACCTACACAAAAAGTATCGTCCCCAGTACGTGGAATAATTATTTCACTTTTGAAGTGAATATATTCATTTGTATTACTTTCCATGAAAGGTATATGTTATTCAATCTCCACCATCCGATGACAAAGCTTTTTCGGTCATTAGGAATAAAAATAATGCAACTAGCTAACGAAAGGTATAGTGAAAAGCTCTAGTATCAATCATTTCCTTCTTAATCAGAAATTTAAAACGAATCACAACTCTAAAATAATATTTAAAATCTATCTCAAAATAAAGATTTTTTTACTCATATAATAATGAAATATCAACTTTAGCTAATCTCAAGTCTTCAACCTCAATTTTTGTAACTTCTATCTATTTATTACTACTAATTGGTGGCTAACATAAGTGAACTTTGTTCAATGGCCACGAGACAATTAGCTTATGATCAATCATCCAACACTTATGGGAAGTCATATGATGTGTTCTTGAGTTTCAAAAGTGAAGACACTGGCAAAAATTTCACAAATCACCTCTCTAGAGCTTTAAATCAAGCCGGATTTCGCACGTTCGAAGGTGGTGATGATAATAATGAGTCAAGAAGAGAAGAAGAAATCAAATCAGAGTTGTTTAAAGCAATACAAGATTCAAAGATGTGTATAATTGTATTCTCACAAAATTATGCATCTTCCAGTTGGTGCTTGGATCAACTTGTTTCCATTCTTGAATACAAAATGAAGTTTGCATGTATGATATTGCCTATTTTCCACCATGTTGATCCTTCAAATCTAAGGAAGCACAAAGGAAGTTTTGGTGAAGCATTAAATAGACATGAAGAAAAATTCAAGTGTGAAAGAGTAGATGAAAAAGAGTATTGGGAGGACAAGTTAAAAAAATGGAAAGATGCACTGAGCCAAGCTGCTGATTTGGCTGGAATGGTCCTTGAAAATCAGTAAGTTATCTTTATTTGTTATAGCAGGTAACATGTCTTATTTTCAAGATAATAAAATCTCGAAAATCTTAAGGAGTGTTCTTTATTTTTCAGGCATGAATCCACTTTCATCAAGAAGGTTATTAACGTTATCAGCACGAGACTAAGTCGTCCTGCTTTATATATTGCATCTTGTTCAATTGGAATACATCGTAGAGCTAGGCCTATTAATTCTTGGGTTCAAGATGATGGATCGAACAATTCAAATATTGGAATACTTTTAGTTTGTGGTATTGGTGGAATTGGAAAAACAACACTTGCCAAATTTGTTTACAATTTGAACTTTGGATATTTTGAAATTAGTTGTTTCTTGGCAAATATTAGAGAAACATCAAAACTCCCTAATGGTCTCATAGCTTTACAAAAGCAACTTCTTTCTATCCTTTTAAAGAATGAAAAGGTAAAAATATCAAGTGTTGATGAAGGAATCATCAAGATAAGAAATGCTTTATGTTATCGAAAAGTTCTTCTTGTTCTTGATGATGTTGATGAGCCTGATTTGGTTGAAGCAATATTTGACATGAAAGATTGGTTTGGATTTGGAAGTAAAATAATTGTAACAACTAGGCACAAAAGTTTATTAAGACCTCAATTAGGCCATGAGGTACATGAAGTTGGAATTTTGTACACAGTTGAAGCAAATGAGCTCTTCAATTTTCATGCATTTGGTCATGAAAACAATCAAATAAGCAAAGATTATTACAAAGAGTACTTAGAGGAAGTAATTGAATGGTGTAGAGGACTTCCATTAGCTCTTCAAGTTATCGGTTCTTCGTTAGCTGGAAAATCAAAAGATGTATGGAGAAGTGCTATAGGAAAGTTGAGAGAAATTCCGACAAATAAAATTGTTGAGAAATTGAGATTGAGTTATGAGCTATTGGAAGATGATCATGATCAGAATTTGTTCCTTCATCTTTGTTGTTTCTTTGTGGGGATGAAAAAAGATTTTGTAGTTAGGATATTAGATAAATGTGATTTTTACACATTGGTTGGGATACAAAATCTAATTGATAGAAGTTTAGTGACAATTGAATTTGTGAATGAGATAACAATACATCAAGTAGTAAGAGATATGGGAAGAGATATTGTTCGTAGAGAAGCAACTGTGGATCCTGGAAAACGTACTAGGCTTTGGCATCACACAGATTCTTACAATGTTCTAACAGGAAAAACAGTGAGTAATTAATCATGTTCCTAATTTTTAATATTTTGGTCAACTGATATATCGTCGTTATAAAAGTAGCTCATATATATCATTACTGTATTTTATTTTTCTTGTGATTTATATTAGGGAACAGAGAGAGTGCAGGGGATGGTACTTGACATGCGTATGATTAAGAAATACAAGTGTTCTAGGTCCTTAATACCATTGAAACAGAGTCCAATTGGTTTTTTCACAGCTTGGAGTTCAAAAGTGGGGAATTTCAGTTTACAAGATCATGTGAGAACTGATGCCTTTGAGAAAATGCACAAGCTTAAATTTCTCCAATTCAACAAAGTTAAAGTGAATGGAAGTTACAAGAACTTTCCAAAGGGATTGAGATGGCTATGTTGGAGTGGATTCCCAGAGGAGTGTATACCAAATGAGTTTCCAATGGGAAATGTTGTTTCTATCGATATGCGATACAGCAGCTTGAAACAACTTTGGAACGGATATAAGGTAATTAATTTTTCTTTCATCCTCATCAGTTGGTTGGGTGTCAAAAGGGCGGATTAGGTGGGTTAATGTTAAAATGAGTTGAACCATTGCATCAGTTTTGGCTACATAAGCCTCTTGAATTGGCCTAATCTTTCTTTTGAAATGGGCTTACATGGATCTTATCCAATGTATATTACTTATACTACGACTTTTATCTAACAAATGACTTAATTTTCTTTGTTTTGATGCATTAGTTTCTCCAATACCTAGAGATATTGGATTTGAGCCACTCCTCTGAACTCATCACAACACCGGATTTCTCAGGCCTTACCAATCTTGAAAAGTTGATACTCGAACATTGTACAAAGTTAATCAATGTTCATAACACCGTTGGATGTCTACAAAAACTCATGATCTTGAACCTTAAAGATTGCCACAAGTTAAAGATTCTTCCAGATAGCATTTGTGAGTTAAAATGTCTTGAGACACTTAACATCTCAGGCTGCTCAAACATTGTGTATTTACCAACAGAGCTTGATAAATTAACATCACTAAAGGAACTTTATGCTGATGGGATCTCAATGATTAATTTGGAGGCCCAAACATGGTATTCATCTTTATGGGCTTGGGCCTGGAAAGGAAGAGGCCCATTATTATGTCCTAAAATTCATTTTCCTAAGTCCTTACATGTGTTAAACATTGCAAAATGCAATTTATCTCCAGATGCTTTTAACAATGTTGATTTAGGCATTATGACCTCACTACGATGGCTAGATTTGGGAGGAAATCCGATTGACGAATTACCAGATAGTATCAAGAATCTTACGAGGCTGAAAACTCTTAACATCGCGTATTGTACAAAGATCAAGTACCTCGAAGGGGTACCATCGAATGTAACGGATGTAAATGCTGATGGATGTATATCATTGGAGAAAGTAGGTTCTTGTGCTAAAGGGCATCCAGTAGAAGGTTATCTTAATTGTATAAATCTTGTTGAAGCTGAAGGTGTGTTTAAGTTAGAGCCATTGGACAGTGTTGATCCTCAAGTGCTAGCTAACAAAATGGGAATTTCAAATTTGGAAACTATAATGAAAAGTAGTATGGTTTCTCTTGTATTTGGTCGTGCGTATGATGCTGAAAGACTTAGAAATGAATATCCAGGTCATGTACAAGATGACATAACAAGTTTATTTTCATTATCACCTAAGAAGTTGCCTCCACAGGTTTGTCTATCCTACCCCCTTTCTACATTCTTTAAGTACTTCATGCTCTTCTCGTTTCAATTTGTTTGTTAAAATATGTTTGTCTCTTTTCTTTTTCAACAACTCTTTAATTTCAGTTTTTTGCTTAACATATTTAAAATCACAAAATTAAAGAATACTTTAACATATTTACTTAGTTTAAGGTTTAGAAGTGTTTATTTTTTTTTAAATCCCATGTCAGGTCAAAATCAAACCAACAAATTAAGACAGAGGAAGTACTATCTATGTAACTAATACTAATATTCACTTTGTCTCAATTTGTGAGCATTTTCGTTTATCGAGAGTCAATTTGATCAATCTTTGAAGATACTTGCTTCTTTTATCTGTACTTGTCACTCTTTGACAAAACTATCCTTAAACTATTCGAAAAAGCTTAAATATACTCTTAAACAATATTTCAACTAAAAATAACCCTATTGGGTCACACCAACCCTTTTAGTTAACGGATGTATTCATGTGTATATTAAATGCCACATGTGCACGCCAAACACACCCCGCCTTCACATAGACGACTATGGAAAAGATTCAAAACTATTCTTAAACTTAGTCGAAATAGCTTAAATATACCTTTAGACTATATTTCGGCTCGAAAAAAGTCTTTCTCATCTAACTATTGAACCACACTTGCCCTTCTGAACAACAAAAACATACATATGTGTGCTAAAATGACACATGTGCACGCCAAACACACCCACCCCACATAAGCCCCAAGTTTAATCTATTAGAAGGCTCCATTACTCTCACATAACTATACTATTATGTTTCAGATATTGTACCACCGTGGTGTTTTCTCAACATTTTTGCCAGGCGAAAGTGTGCCCAATTGGTTCAGCTACAAGTTTACAGATGCAGCAGAAGTCTATTGCACATTACCAAACAACTTCAATAGCCACACAACAATCAATGGATTGAGCATTTGCTTTGTATACAAATGTCCTGAACCCTACACCAATGTTGGCTTGTACGACGGACCAGCAATTTGGGTTAGAAATCAGACAAAAGATTTGAACTGGGCTCTGTATCCTGCTTGGTTTGGCCTCCCACAAGATGATCAAACTGGAATCATGTGGTTAAGTTATTGGAAAGTCAATAATTTGTTTGAACAAGGAGATATTATTGAAGTTATGGGGTCTCCACAATTTGCTGAATTTAAAGAGCTTGGCGTTAAAATTTTCTACATTGCTAATGATGAACAAACAGAGAATTACGACCCATTTGAAGACATACTGAGGAACGACTTTAGTGATGAAGAACGTACTTATTACATTTGCACTTGAACAATTCTTGTACAAATATTATGCCGATAATATTATCATTGTGTTTGTTTTTATTTATTATATCTGGATTTTAAACAAATAAATACGGACAGAAAGAGGGAGTATTATACAATATTTAAGTAAAAATGCCAAAAAAAAAACATCTATATTTTCGTTAAACATATCATATATTTTAGGAGTCCTTTTACAATTACACAAGAAAAAAAGAAATTATATCGATATTAATTCTTTATATATTTAATTAAATATTAATTTGAGAAAAATAGTAAATAATGATTTTGTCCACTTTTAAATTGACACACTTATTAAGAAAATAATTATTGAAGTGAGCTAACCATTTTACCCCTATTAATTATGAAGTAGATGAATTAAAAACTGAAAATATTTAAGAAGTTATACCTTTTTCAATGTAATTAATTGAGAGTATAATATATAAAAAAAAGGTCCTTTCTTGATTTGTCAAAATGGACAAATAATTTAGGGACAAATTGGACAAATAATTAGGACGGATTATGTATTTGGCTATTTTTTGGTTGAAAAAATAGGCTATTTTTTAGTAAGAGTAAAAGTAATTAAGACAATATAATACAATAGTTAAGTAAAAATGCCAAAAACAAACCATGTATATATTTTCCTTCAACATATGATATATTTTAAGAGTCCTTTTACAATTACACAAGAAAAAAAGAATTCTATTGACATTTATTCTTTTTATATTTAATTAAATAATAATTTGACAAAAATAGTAAAATATGATTTTGTAGTAATCTTTTTAATATAAAAAAAAATACTATAAATTTGGACTAGGGCTGAAATTTGTGCGGAGGGTTCCGTTTCTAGTGCTGAGAACAGGGACAGAAGTTTGAGGTAAGTCTTTATTTTTTTTTCCCATAGAAATTGTCCTTCTCTGAAATATTGTCCTGAAATCCAATTAATGGAGCAAAATTGGTATATGGTTGAATTTTAAACTTGTTTATTGTCTCCTAATTGATGTGTCTGATGATTTTTCGTATGAATCTGTTTTTATGAAAAAAAATTTATCAAACTATATAAAAGTTGAAATCCTTTTGTGTTTTGTTTATGTTAGGAGCAGAAGAAGAGAAAATATATAATGACCGGAATTCCAATATTTCTGTCAAGTGAAATCATATGGAATATGATGAGCTATTTGTCAGTCAAATCAGTGCTAAGATTTAAATGTGTATGCAAGAATTGGAATGTCATAATTCAAGATTTTCAATTTATATGTCTTCATTATGAACGTTCTCCCGCATCTATCACCAAAAAACCTCCAGGAACAACAACAGAGGAAGTTGAATTTAAACCGTTAGACAGTGTGGGTTTATTACTAGAGTACTCTAGTACTAATACTACTTTAAATTACAAATACCGTGTAAGGAACCCTGAAATACAACATCAAATTTTTGAAATTCCAGATTCACAACACTTTATCGTGAATATGTCCCTTGTGTTTGATCCACTTTACCATGTTTTGAAGTTGCTCTCTTATATTCATGATAACCAACTTGTGATCGGTTACGAGGTCCTTGATCTTTGTAATGAAGAAGGTAGCTATTCTTGGCGACCTCTAGTACGTAAAGGAGAAACTAGATTGAGCAGCCCAATTATAAAACGTAGCAAGATTAAAGCTCTGTTTGCATTGAGAACTGGTTACATCATTTGGGATATCGCCTCAGCAACAGGAATTGATATTGTGGATATGGTGAATGATAGCTACATTGGTCATATTAATTTTCCTACAAGTAATTTCTACAACAAACATGATGATTGCATACTTTGGAATGAAAAGTTATCATTGGCTAAACTAGTAAAAGATGAGCTTCATGTGTTACTATTAGACAAGGCGCAATGGGCTGATGTTTCACTAATCATTAAGCTACCATTCGTGGTCGTGTCGGCAGTGCAGGAACAGATAACTGTTATAAGATGTGGTGACTCTGATAAATTGATGTTTAAGTGGAAGAACGACACGGACAAGAAGAAGGAACCACTCTGCTTTTATAACATTAAGACCGGAAAACTAGAAATAAGCAGACTAAACTGTACTGAACTTTTCAACTATGTCTACAGGCGACCTTGCCTAGTCACTTTCAAAGGAATCAATACATGAGTTCTATTCAATGTTTTTTGGATTTCAATTTTTTCATATAATTGTAGAGATTTTTTCTTATAATTGTAGAGATTCTAGTGATAATTGAGTTTGCACATTGAAACTATTTACTCATTCTCACTAATTTATTAACTAATGTTTTTAACCTCCCAATAACACAATAATATATTTATAATTCCACATAATATCTTATTATATTTTATGTTTGATAGAAACGTGTTTGAAATAGTAGTATTTTATATTTAATAAAAACGGAAAAGGGTCTAAAATACCTTTGAAGTATTTAAAATTGTACAAAATTATCCTTCATCCACCTATTGGCTCCAAAATACACTTGTCATCCACTTTTGGGTTCAAAATTGACCACTTTTTTAATTGTTTTAAAATTAAACTCTTTAAATATTTTTTAAAATACTTGGCGTTCAACTATTGGTTATAATTTTAATTTATTAAAATAATTTATAAACTAAGCCACTACCCACTCATTACTAACTAAACCTCACCCAATTAATAATCCAATTATAATATCAAAAGCGTCATAAACACTACTAAAACACGATGAAATTATAGATTCCTGAAAATGACATCCAAAATTATTCGAGTCCGAATCGAAGCCCCAATTAAATTTAGATTGAGTTGCTTGTTTAGGAGGACACTTTCTTTCAAAATTGAATTAGAAATTCATGATTAAAGGTAAAGAAAAAGAAGTAATACATCTCGATTTAATTCATGCACTTTTTTTAAATATAATTTTATAAATATTTATGATTTGTTTTAAAACCTTTAATATATTATTTTGAAAAAAAGTTAGTAACATCACATAATTGAGACGGAAGAATAATTAAGATGAACATAGTCAGACTTTTAAGTTTATTGGTGATTTTTATTTAGCCACTTGAATGATAATTTACTTCTATAATTTTTAAAAATATTCAAATTGGCAATACCTTGCATTAATAATGTGACATGTTTATTATTTTAGAGGGATTTAATTAGTAATGGGTGGATAGTGAATTGATTTATAAATTATACTAATAATCATTTGGTGATCTCATGAAGCTTAGTTGAATCTGCTATGGAGCAAGCTAAATTTATTTTCTTGAGTTTCAAAGCCCATGATACTGGCAAAACTTTTACTGATCATCTCCATAAAATTTTGTTTCGAGCTGGGTTTCATGTGTTCAAGTGTGAAGATGATGAAGAAGAAGAAGACAAAATAGATGAGTTGAAGTTAGAATTGAAAAAGGGAATCGAGCAATCGAGGATGTCAGTGTCCCAAACTACGCATCATCAGAGAGGTGTCTTTACGAGCTTGTTGTGATTTTGGAGCAAAGGAGGAACTCTGGGCAGGGGCGGACTCACGTTGTGTCTAGGTGTTTATCCGAACATCCTCGATAAAAAAATATACGATATATAAGATAAATTTTTTATATTTTTATAAATGTATATATTTTGAATCCCTCAATAACAAATAAAAATAGATGGCTCAATGATAATAACCTGAATATTAAGCTGCATGCTCAGGTTCGAATCCGTGTTAGTGTCAAGTCTTGTAAGATGCTCAAATCACTTACTAAGATGCCAAATAGCATTTGCAAGGAGGTTTTAAGTTAGAAACTCTAGAAAATGTTGACCCACAGATGCTTAAACGCTTTGGTCTGAACTCTGGAATATGCTATGGTAAAAATGGACCTCTTTTCGAGTTACAAGATGAAAATGCTTCCGCCACAGGTTTTTCTCTCTCGCTGTCCCTATGACTACAAAATCTAGGCATGCTCTTGATCCTTAACCTCTTATTTCTATGACTGGAACAGGGGTTGTACGAGCAAGGCATCGTCAGTACATTTCTTCCTGGAAACAAGATAAGATAACTAGCTGGTTCACGAAGTTAGAGAATGCGAATGCAGTAAAATTTAACATATCTCAACCTCTAAAAAATATCCAAGGCCTATCCATAGCAGTTGTGTATACAAATTCTGAAAGTGAAGAGAATGAGTCTTCACGAGCCTATTGGCGAAAACAGGAGAATATTGTGTTGAATCCATCCCATTGTTTTAGTCAACTTTAGCTATTCAATTGGTACAAGCAATTGTTAAAAAGGAATAGTAATTGGAGTTGAAAAGAAAAGATTTGGTAGTTGGCAAATTGGTAAGATTTGCAACCATTTTTGACTTTGCTATGTTTACATATGTCATTAATGACATAGGCATGGTTTTATCCTTCTATAAATAGACCATTCTTGCTCATTTGTAGAACACACCAAGTTAGAGAGAAAAACCATTTTGAGAGCAAAGTGAGGTATTCCATAGACTATACAAGGAAATAGTTTGTGAAGAAAAATAGAGTGTGAGCGATATTTTAGTAAGACGGAAACCAAAAGAGTGTTGTTCCTTTTGAGTGTGTAGTAGTCACTTTGAGTATTGTATTCGTGACTACACAGTGTAAAATTCCTTACTATAGTAATATCAGTTGCTCCTCTTGGCTCGTGGATTTTTCCCTTATTCAGAAGGATTTCCACGTAAAATTCTTGGTGTCGTTATTTTCCCTTTTATTTCCATTACTTTTACCGTATATTCTTTTGTGCTTGTCCGCGTTTTCCCAACAAACTGGTATCAGAGCCAAGGTTTTATCTGAGTATGCTCTGTGGTTGCAGCATAGTCTGAACTTCCATATCAGAAAAGATTTACTTTGATTTGCGATAACTATATTTTTTGGGGAAAACAATGGAAGCCAACACAAGTAGAATGGTTACTTTGAATGGTGTTAATTATGTCATTTGGAAGTGAAAAATGGAAGATCTGCTTTATGTTAAGAACTTTTACAAACCAGTATTTACCACTGTAAAACCTGATAATAAAACAGATGAAGAGTGGAATCTGTTGCATAGACAGGTCTGTGGATTCATTAGGCAATGGGTCGACGATAATGTGTTGAACCATATTTCTGGGGAAACACATGCTCGAACCCTATGGGAGCATCTTGAAAGTTTGTATGCTCGAAAGACTGGCAACAACAAAATGTTCTTAATAAAGCAGATGTTGAGTTTGAAGTATCATGATGGTTCTCCGATGACAGACCATCTGAATAATTTTCAGGGGATAATGAACCAATTATCTGCTATGGGCATCAAATTTGATGAAGAAATTCAAGGCTTGCTTCTACTTGGTTCCCTACCAGATTCATGGGAAACATTTAGAACGTCATTGTCAAATTCTGCTCCGGATGGTGTGATCTCTATGGATTCCGCCAAGAGTAGTGTCTTGAACGAAGAGATGAGAAGAAAAACTCAAGGTTCCTCTTCGTCGGATGTCCTGATAACTGGCCCCAGGGGGAGAAATAAAACTCGTGGTTCTCAGCATAGAGAACAAAATAGGAGCAAATCCAAAGGCAGACTTAAGGATATTGAGTGCTATCATTGTGGCATGAAAGGGCACACAAAGAAGTTCTGCAGGAAGTTGAAGAGGGAGAACAAAAACAAAGAGGAAACTAAAGAAGATGGCAATGAAAATTGCCTAGCCACCGTCACCACCGAAGATCTTGTTACCGTTCTTGATGCAAACATGATAAATATTGCTTGTGATGAGTCAAGCTGGGTTGTGGACACTGGTGCCGCATCTCATGTGACATCAAGGAAGGATTTTTTCTCTTCCTATACTCCTGGTGATTTTGGAACCTTGAGTATGGGTAATGAGACTGTTTCTAGGGTGGTTGGTATTGGTACAATTTGTTTGGAAACTAGTGTTGGAACTAAACTAGTTTTGAACAATGTGAAACATGCTCCTGATGTTCGTCTGCACCTAATTTCTGTTGGTGTTTTAGATGATAAAGGATATGTTAGTACCAACGGTGATGGAAAATGGAAGCTCATTAAGGGTTCCTTGGTTGTGGCTCGTGGTAACAAACGTCGTGGTCTATACTAGACTACGGCCTCTACTTGTGTTGATATGGTGAATGCGGTTGAGAGCGATAGCTCTTCAACATTATGGCACAAGAGGCTTAGCCACATTAGCGAGAAAGGACTTAATGTTCTAGCCAAGAAGAAATTATTGTCAAATTTCCAAAGTGCTAAATTAGAAAAATGTGAGCACTGCTTGGCTGGTAAACATAATAGAGTTTCCTTTAAGTCCTACCCTCCTTCGAGAAAGACAGAGTTGCTTGAGTAAGTGCACTCTGATTTATGTGGTCCAATGAAGACAAAGACATTGGGTGGTGCACTTTACTTTGTCACTTTCATTGATGATTGCTCGAGAAAACTTTGGGTCTATGTCTTGAAGACTAAAGACCAAGTGTTAGGTGTCTTTAAGCAGTTTCAGGCTTCAGTTGAAAGAGAAACTGGAAAGAAATTGAAATGTATTCGTACTGATAATGGTGGTGAATATTGTGGACCATTTGACGAATACTGCAAGCATCAAGGTATTAGACACCAGAAGACTCCTCCCAAGACTCCTCAGCTTAATGGTTTGGCTGAGAGGATGAACAGGACCTTGATGGAAAGAGTTAGATGTTTGCTTTCTGAAGCAAAGTTGCCAAACTCATTTTGGGGTGAGGCTTTATTGACCGCTGCACATGTTATTAATCTATGTCCTGCTGTTGCTTTTCAAAGTGATGTACCAAATAGTGTTTGGTATGGAAAGGATGTTTCCTATGACCATTTGAGAGTATTTGGTTGCAAAGCTTTTGTACATGTGCCGAAAGATGAGAGGTCAAAGTTAGATGCCAAGACAAGGCAATGCATCTTCATTGGATATGGCCTAGATGAATTTGGTTACAGGCTATATGATCCAATTGAAAAGAAACTTGTGAGAAGCCGTGATATTATTTTCATGGAGAATCAAACAATTGAAGATATTGACAAAGCGGAGAAGGTAGAATCTTCAAATTTTGATGGTATAGTTCATCATGATGAAGTTCCTCACACAAGTGTGCATGATGTTGTTGGGTTTGATAATCATGGTGACGCCCAGAATCATGTATCGAATCAACATGTTGATGTTGATAATAACAATGATATTGTTATTGATGATCCTGTTGCTCATGAAGTTGTGGACGAATCAAATATTCCGCTTCGGAGGTCCACAAGACAGCGGTTTCCTTCCTCCCGTTATTCACCCAATGAGTATGTGTTACTCACTGACGGGGGAGAACCTGAATGTTATGAGGAGGCCATGGAAGATGAGCACAAGAATCAATGGATTGAAGCCATGCAAGACGAGATGAAGTCTTTGCATGAGAACCACACTTATGAGTTGGTAAAATTGCCCAAGGGCATGAGAGCTTTGAAGAACAAGTGGGTGTTCAAAGTTAAAGTTGAAGAACACAACTTGAAGCCCAGGTACAAAGCTAGATTGGTTGTTAAGGGATTCGGTCAAAGGAAAGGTATTGACTTTGACGAAATATTTTCTCCTGTTGTGAAAATGTCCTCGATTCGCACAGTTCTAGGTTTGGCTGCTAGTCTTAATTTAGAGATTGAGCAGATGGATGTGAAGACGGCTTTCCTTCACGGTGACCTAGAAGAAGAGATTTATATGGAACAACCTGAGGGCTTCAAAGTAGATGGTAAAGAAAATTTTGTATGCAAACTCAAAAAGAGTCTCTATGGCCTAAAACAAGCTCCCAGACAGTGGTACAAAAAGTTTGAATCTGTTATGGGGGAGCAAGGCTATAAGAAGACTTCTTCAGATCATTGCGTATTTGTACAAAAATTTTCTGACAATGATTTTATCATCCTTTTGTTGTATGTGGATGATATGTTGATTGTGGGCAAGAATACTTCCAAGATTGACGAGCTGAAGAAAGAGTTGTGTAAGTCTTTTTCTATGAAAGACTTGGGTCATGCCAAGCAAATTTTGGGCATGAGAATTACTCGTCTTAGAGATAAAAGGAAGATTTATTTGTCCCAGAAGAAGTACATTGAACGCGTATTGGAGCGCTTCAATATGAAGAATGCGAAGCCTGTGAGTATACCTCTTGCTGGTCATATGAAGTTGAGCAAGAAGATGTGTCCTACAGCTAGGGAGGAAAAAGAGAACATGGCCAAAGTTCCATATTCCTCCGTTGTCGGAAGTCTAATGTATGCAATGGTGTGCACTAGACCTGATATTGCTCACGCAGTTGGTGTTGTCAGTAGATTTCTCGAAAATCCGGGAAAAGAGCATTGGGAAGCTGTGAAATGGATACTCAGGTATCTTAGAGGAAGCTCAGATGAATGCTTGTGTTTTGGAGCATCAAATCCAATCTTGAAAGGCTATACAGATTCTGATATGGCAGGTGACCTTGATAACAGAAAATCCACTACTGGATATTTGTTTACTTTTTCAGGGGGAGCTATATCATGGCAGTCAAAGTTGCAGAAATGTGTTGCACTATCTACAACTGAAGCTGAGTATATTGCGGCTACTGAAGCCGGCAAGGAGATGATATGGCTAAAGCGATTTCTTCAAGAGCTTGGTTTGAATCAGATGGAGTATATTGTCTATTGTGACAGCCAGAGTGCAATAGACTTGAGCAAGAACTCCATGTACCATGCAAGAACAAAACACATTGACGTCAGATATCATTGGATTCGTGAGAAAGTGGAGAATGAATCATTTCACGTCAAAAAGATTCACACAAGTGAAAATCCTGCAGATATGCTGACTAAGATGATACCGAAAGATAAGTTCGAGTTATGCAAAGAACTTGTGGGTATGAGCTCTCTCTAAAGAAGTTGAAGATACCTTCTTCCAGTAAATGGGACTGGAGGGGGAGATTTGTTGAATCCATCCCATTGTTTTAGTCAACTTTAGCTATTCAATTGGTACAAGCAATTGTTAAAAAGGAATAGTAATTGGAGTTGAAAAGAAAAGATTTGGTAGTTGGCAAATTGGTAAGATTTGCAATTTTTGACTTTGCTATGTTTACATATGTCATTAGTGACATAGGCATGGTTTTATCCTTATATAAATAGACCATTCTTGCTCATTTGTAGAACACACCAAGTTAGAGAGAAAAACCATTTTGAGAGCAAAGTGAGGTATTCCATAGACTATACAAGGAAATAGTCTGTGAAGAAAAATAGAGTGTGAGCGATATTTTAGTAAGACGGAAACCAAAAGAGTGTTGTTCCTTTTGAGTGTGTAGTAGTCACTTTGAGTGTTGTATTCGTGATTACACAGTGTAAAATTCCTTACTATAGTAATATCAGTTGCTCCTCTTGGCTCGCAGTTTTTTCCCTTATTCAGAAGGGTTTCCACGTAAAATTCTTGGTGTCGTTATTTTCCCATTTTATTTCCATTACTTTTACCGTATATTCTTTTGTGCTTGTCCGCGTTTTCCCAACATATTGTACAGAATAGGACTAAAGATTTGAAGTGGATGCACTATCCAAGAGTTTTCGGCGTGCCAGAAGGTGATGAAGAAATAACATGGTGGAAATTTGGAAATATGCTACAAGATGGTGATGAAATTTCTATTTTAGTGCGTTTGAATGGCTTGAAGGTTAAGGAACTTGGCATCGACATTTTGTGTGAGGAGCAAGAGGTGAGTGAGCTGTCAAACTGCAAAGTTGAAAGCCCAGTTCCCTTGTTTTCGAATGATAACGTTCCTGGACATGTATTTGGAAGAGTTTTTAAAAATAGGGAGGTGATAGATATGGTAAGATATTTGACATGACAGGACGTCGAAATTGCGTGTTGTTTCAACCTCCTGTTGCATTCAATAAAGGAAGGTAGATGAGTCAATATGTAGGACATATTCTGCTAGCAATGGATACTGCAAATATTGAAAGCCCCAAAATCAAAATTGCGCACGCATTAGATGTTTAAGCATTGAGGTGGGGTGTTCAAAAATGATAAAAGTCTCATATCGGTGGTTAATGAAATGGGTGGACTCCCTAAAGGTTTGGTAATCCTCCTCCTTTTGAGCTATCTTTTGAGGTATGAGTTAGGCCTAAGACCTAATTTAACACGTATCAAAATTGCGCACGCATTAAATTGTTGTAGTTTGTAATAATTTGTAAATAATATTATTACTAGTAAATTACATTTAAATTTAAATTATTATATATGTCAGGTAAATATGAATTGAAATAAATAAGATTAAGAAAATATATTGAAATCATAAAATTATATGAGTTGAAATACATATTCGAAATTTTCTTTTTCTTTTATGAATCCAACAAATAAATAAGATTAAGAAAATATATTGAAATCATAAAATTATATGAGTTGAAATACATATTCGAAATTTTCTTTTTCTTTTCGGGGAGAATTTTTTTTTTTATGATTTAATGTAAAACTTGGAAAGTTGTTGCTTAGGTATTCTATTAGATTTTGAGAATTTAAAATGACACGCTAAGTCTCAGAAAATGTGCACTAGCACAAAGCTAAGAGAATGTGTGTAGTACCATAAAATAATTTTGTACAGCTTGCTGCTGAAAAACGTTGCTAGGCTAGCGCGACTCGCTTCGCTCTTCAAGCTCCGCCCCCCTTACTCAACCTCAACATCTATAAAAAAAAAAGCCCTTTCTTCTTTTCTAAATAAGGTAAGCTTTCAAGCCGTAGCTTGCTGGTTTTTCCATCATCCAATCCACAACAAATCGAATGAAATCTGGCGAAAAAGAAGTGAACACTTTGCTGAAAAAGGACAATTCAAATATGGAATAAAACAAAATCTCGTAAATAAATAGATTGATGATAAATCAATATATAATGATAAAATAAAAGGCTTTAATAGATAGGATAGAATTTTAACTGATCTACTAACTTATTGCAAAAATAATTGTATTAAACTAGAACAGATGGTTGGTTTCATACCCTATCTACACAATTGCCAAGATTCGCAAATAATTTTATTTTAATTTTCTCTCTATTTAGATTGTCATGGAATGAAAATAAATGTGTTATTTGTGATATTTCATTCTATAATTTTTGTGTTGACAAGGTTGTCAATGTATCTCAATAAATTAGTTGCTTAAAGGTAAATTATAATAAGAGTTGTTAAATATACACACACATGCACAAAAATGATATCAATTTAGAGTTGCACATTTGTTTGCAATACATAACATTGGATGTTGAGATAAAAAAAATATTTATTATTATGAAGATTTGAATTGTTTAATTCACAGTTCTAAAATATGTTTGATAAAAAAATTATATGGTATCTTTTTTTTGTAATATTTAATATTATTTAAAAAATTCACTATATTTATTTTGGGACTTACCTTTAAGCCACCTAGAAACTAGTAATGAATAAGAAAAAAAGGATTAACCGAGCTCACACACATAAAATATAAATAATTGTGCAGGATATATGTAAAATAAAATATGTTGATTTATCGAGATAGACACAAATTAATTATCAAGATGATAGGTAAATTTGCAAGTCCCCTTGTTATCTTCAATGTAAGATACAATGTTACCAATTATATTAATGTCCACAAAATTAGTATCAAAGAAAGGAGATTCAAATTCAGATACTCTCTATTACTAATAGAGAAAATACATAAAAATTCATTTGAATTTGACAGAAAAACTTATATATATATATGTATATATATATATATATATACGTAGCCAGAAATTTTACGAAAGGTGTTCAAAAATTTCATAGCTCGTAAAAATAATTTAAAGTTAAAGAGTGTGTGTACTTAAATTTTGTAAATCAAACTACATAACATTAATGATTAATCTTTTTAATTAAAATATACCAAAAATTTTAAAATCAAGCTACTGAATAAGAATTAACTTTAATGTTCACTAATGACCAACAAAAAGTAATGAAAAATAAAGAATAGAATCAAACGAGTTATATTAAAAGAAATTTATGTAAAGTATTTTTACTTTAGATAGCTTTATTAGCATAAATAAATAAGATTTGCTTATTAACTTTAAATTAAATAGTTACTTTTAAATTTTATTTAAATTTTTAATGAAAATAATAGGATTTGCTTATTAACTTAAAATTATATTTTTAAATTTTATTTAAATTTTTAATGAAAAGAAAAAAATCAAAGTCAATTAACGGAAATCGGAATAGTTAATTTTAAATTTTATTTAAATTTTTAATGAAAATAATAGGATTTGCTTATTAACTTTAAATTATATTTTTAAATTTATTTAAATTTTTAATGAAAAGAAAATAATCAAAATCAATTAACGGAAATCGAACCCGTGCACTGCAAGTTGCAAAGAACTTAGTAAGAGTTGAACAACTCAAACCACTAAGGTAGAAAAATTTTATTGTTTTCTAAGAGTGTCCAAAATATATTATTTAACTATTTAATTATTATTTTACTTATAAATATAATATAATTTTCTAACGAAGAGTGTCCAACGATAACTATGCCCTTGTTTCCAACATGTATATCAATCACACATGACACAACCATGAATATATCATTAGTTTTTATACTGAAAACCTCTTATTGGCACATTGTATTAATTAGTGCTTTTACCACTAAATTAGAAAAAAAGGAATCAAAATAAAAAATAATAGACAACTAACTTTTAAAAAGTAGCCAGTAGGTGAAGTATCATTAATAATTGAATCAACGTTTATTTGTGGTCCTAAAAGTGAAAGAAGATTAAAATAATTGAATCGACATTTATTATTGTTGTAATATATTAATTTTATTCTTATATAATAGAAGATTGTCGTTGAATATTCGGCACAGTATAAAAAATTATTTATACTAACGAGGTATAAAATTATATGAGCAGATTAGGAATATGTGAAATTCATTCAATGTAAAACGTCACTGATTATTTTTTTCTCTTTTTGTATATTTAAATACCCCACTTTCGTATTCTATTGTTAATTCGATTTTGAATATTTTTTTGTTGTCTCCATTAACTGTGACAGTGTGAAGCAACAAATAATTAGATCCATCAGCTGCATAATATTATACGGTGTATCTCTTCTTTTTGTAAAAAATTATACTCCACAAAAAGAAAATATAAACATGTGCTTTAATTTTTTCCTAAATATAAATATTTTTTTCTTCTTGAAACGCCATTATAAAAGTTTGGCGTGCTGGTTTATATAATTGATGTACTTGATGATAGTGTCCCATATTTTCAATTTATTTTCTATTTAGGGTAAATTTAATAAAGAGTTACCGATTAATTTAAGAGGCTATATTAGATATTCAAGATAAAATTACTATTTATAAATAAATAGTGAAATTAGAAAAAGGTAGAAAAAATATAATTTTTTGATGGACCCCCAATTTGCTAGAAAAAGAAAAAAATTAATGAATTAAAGTGAAAAAAATCGACAATAGAACAAAATAACACATAAAATTCACTACATCACTTATCCAATGCTATTAAACTTTCAGAAAGACTTATTTATGTTATCAGTTAAAGTTTAATTCATTTATGTCATTATTTTTTAATAATGATTTTGCAAAATTATTTTTAATATGTGTCCAATTATAATTCGATTATATTATTAATTTTTTATTAAAAAAATTGATCGGCCACGTCATTTAGTAAATTTATAGGCTTTATTGAATACTATTTTCGTAGAGGCCCCCTTAATTCTTTTTTTTTATATATATTTTTTTCCTGTTTGATTCAAATTCAATTTTATTTTTCTTGAAAGGAAAAGAAAAAAATAGTAAAAGGTTTTTATTCCATAATAAGTCACTCAAAAAACTCCAATATAATCGGGGGGAAGTTTCATCTAAAACTTGACCTCGAGAGACACACTCAGCTACCCCATTCTTTTTCACATTTCCCCAAAACACACACACAAAAGAGTTTCAGACGAAACTCATTTCTCCGATTTTTTGCAGAAATGGCGGTGAATGGACTCTGTACGTCGACCGATGACTTCCTCAAACGGTGTGAGCAGTCCGGTGATGCTGCTTACAGTATGCTCCGATCACTCCTTGAACGACTGGAGGATCCGGTTACCCGGAAAGAGGCTCGGATCTTCCTAACGCTTCTTCAGAAACGTTTTGCAACTAAAGAAGCCTCCGATCAATGCCTTCAAACTTACCATTTCCAGATTCAGGATATTGTCCTTGAGCAATATGAAGGTATTCTCTCTTTTTCTCCTTTTATGATTTATAATCATCAACTTTGATTTATGCTTTTTTTTTTATACTCACATTTTCGTTTGCAATATAGATATATGGATGTGTAGATTAGATCAGTTTTTTGTTATATTCTAAGCATATGTTAGTTTTGTAATGATTTTTTCCTCTTTTTGTTTTATAATTAAAAAAAAAACTGTAGATTCTTCATCAGAGTTATCACGTGTGTATTTGGTGTTCGTATATTCAAATTTGTTTGGTTTAATTACTATTTATACAGTTGCATAATTTGTTCCTGACTGCAATTTTTCAAAACAATTACAATTATTTATGGAGATTTCTTTTGATAATTAGCTAGTTGAACATTTCTGTTTTTGTGCAAATGGAGTTATGTTGACTTTGGGTAAAGACTTGTCATATCCATAACTTGAGAACATAATAAAAGTTTTAACATCTCACTTTTATTATTAGTTGTTCTAATGCGATTCAGATAATATATTTTTGCTTAGAGAGACTGCTTCTCTTAGTATGCTTGTCGGTTTGATTTTCATTTTTTTTGTAGGTTTTCAGAAACGTAAGAAACTGACAATGATGGTCATCCCCAGTATCTTTATCCCAGAGGACTGGTCCTTCACTTTTTATGAGGGACTAAATAGACATCCGGATTCCATTTTCCAGGACAAAACAGTTGCTGAGTTGGGATGTGGAAATGGATGGATATCTATTGCCATTGCCGAGAAATGGTCACCATCAAAGGTGTGATAATTTTACAATTCAATTGCATTTTCGAGCTACAAGAAATCAAGGTTTTGTTAGGGAAATTATTCAGTTTTATCTTCTTTTTTTTCCAGGTATATGGGCTTGATATAAATCCAAGAGCAGTAAAGATCTCATGGATAAATTTGTACCTGAATGCTCTGGACGACAATGGTGAACCAATATATGATGATGAAAAGAAAACACTGCTAGATAGGATAGAGTTTCATGAATCTGATCTACTAGCTTATTGCAAAGATAATCGTATAGAACTTGAACGAATTGTTGGTTGCATACCTCAGGTATTGCTACAACTTGCATGCCATGTTATGGTTATCTACACAATTGCTATTTTCTTTCTTTAATCTTAACAGAAAGCTAGAGATTCGAAGTATGTTCTTGTCATTTGATGGAAGTTTATGGTCACATATTCTGACTTTGTGCATTTTGCTGCTGGATACAGATTCTTAATCCAAATCCAGATGCAATGTCCAAGTTGATTACTGAAAATGCTAGTGAAGAATTTCTGCATTCATTAAGCAATTATTGTGCGCTTCAGGTTGGATGATAAACTAATTAACAAGTCATTTATTAATAGAAATGCTTGCTTCTTTCCGAACTGAAAATATGTATATTAATTTTTTTAATCATGTCTAGGGCTTTGTTGAAGATCAGTTTGGCTTAGGGCTTATTGCAAGGGCAGTAGAAGAAGGTATTTCTGTCATAAAGCCATCAGGCATTATGATTTTCAACATGGGAGGCCGTCCAGGGCAAGGTGTTTGCAAACGGTTATTCGAGCGCCGTGGTCTTCGTGTGAACAAGCTTTGGCAGACTAAAATTCTTCAGGTGAGGGAAAATTCTAGTTAATTGAGATAACAGTTGTGACAAACTGCGCCTCTTAACATTTGGTTAATGCAGGCAGCTGATACAGATATATCAGCTCTAGTTGAAATCGAGAAAAGCAGCATGCATCGGTTTGAATTTTTCATGGGGCTTGTTGGAGACCAGCCTATCTGTGCTCGAACAGCATGGGCCTATGGCAAGGCTGGTGGCCGGATCTCTCATGCTTTATCCGTGTACAGCTGTCAACTTCGTCAGCCAAGTCAGGTAATTCTAAAGGGCTTAGTACGTATAAATCTGGTAATTGAAATTTAGGATAATATAGTTCAGAACACTGCAAATGTGTGTAAAACTGATTCAGCTGATCTGACAGGTTAAAAAGATATTTGAGTTCGTAAAAAACGGATTCCACGATATCAGTACTTCTCTGGATTTATCATTTGAAGATGATGCTGTAGCAGATGAGAAGATTCCTTTCCTAGCTTATCTTGCTAGCATGCTCAAGGAGAACTCTGTTTTCCCATATGAGTCACCTGCTGGAAGCAGATGGTTCCGCAATCAGATTGCTGGCTTTATGAAAACGTATCACCATTTTCCTCTTATGGCTGATGTAAGATTGTTTAACTTTGTTATTTTTCTATTTGCAAGATTCTTTTGCTGAATTATTAGAGATTAAGAAGGGTTGCTGCTAGAGATGGCCCTGTAGAAAATTACTTGTGTGGATATGGAGCTTGTTTTGTGAATGTTAGCATATAGTTTCTACTCAAAGGGTCATAGACTTATAGTGTACATCCATAATTGTCATATTCTTTTCTGAAGTAATCTAGAAAAGTAACTCTTTTTAGCTTTCCTGCTCAATTGTTTCATAAACGCGAGTTAGTCTTACAAAATTGCAAAGGTCAGTATAAAATGCAAGTTAGGATGCACTGAATGCTGTAGTTGTCACGGTAAGGCATCAGCTGGAACTCTAAGTTCTATGATAAATGTAATGCAACTAAAAATTTGCTCTGTCAACTGCTGCAAGATATATAACTAGGATTATCTGATAAGTCATGCAATAACATCCTTAAAGAAAGCATTTAAGATTTTAGCTTTCTAGAACTGAACTAGGGGACTTTAGTGGAAGCGTCTTTTCAGGTTTGGTTTTTGCAAAAGTATATTTACATTTATATGTATTCTAACACACAGTAGCTGACCCAAGATTTTCGTACAGGGGTTCAAAAAAGCCTTTAGAAATGGGACCTTGAATTCTTGTGTGGGTTTAAAACCACACTTTTAGCACGTTTTTTGTAATTTTTTTTATAAAACTAAAAAAACGTGAAAAATAGAACCGAGACTAAAAAACGTGAAAAATAGAATCGAAACTAAAAAAACCGAAACTAAAACAGGAAAAACTATGACGCTATCATAGGGATTCGAACTGGTGACGTGAAGCTTAATTTCATGGGACTCGCCACTTTGCTATCAGTTTCTCCTTGTCATTAAGGGGGTTCAAAATATTTACCTTATATATACAATATAATTTTTAGCCGAGGGGGTTCGGTCCGACCCTGCTAACACGAGTGTCTCGATTGTATGTCAGAATGTCGTTGTCTTCCCTTCAAGGGCTGTGGCGATAGAGAATCTGTTGCGGTTATTCTTGCCACATCTTGCAATTGTGGATGACCAACTGTCACATCACCTGCCTAGGCAATGGCTGACCTCATTGAAGATGGAGGTATTTGCTCTCTCCGTTGAATCATTAATATCATGTATTGTATTTGTTTCATAACCTGATGCAAAATCACAGTTCTTCCTAATGATTTAACTACACCAAGTGAGTACTTGAAAGGATATGTCCATTCAGCTTTCATGAGCTTTGTTGTAGGTTTATTGGTCATTTTTAACAATCTTGAAATCCTGCCTTCATGCAGAAAAGTCAATCTGATAGTAATTTGGAGGATGTCATCACTGTTATTGAAGCTCCACATCAATCTGACTCGATGATTGAACTGATAAAGAAGCTGAAGCCCGAAGTTGTCGTTACTGGGATGGCGCAGTTTGAATCAGTTACTAGCTCTTCTTTTGAATACCTACTTGACATCACGAGGGAAATTGGATGTCGTCTGTTTTTAGACATATCTGACCAGTTTGAGCTATCCAGCCTGCCCAAATCTAATGGGGTCCTGAAATACCTTGCTGGAGCTCCTCTTCCCTCACATGCAACTATTGTCTGTGGCTTAGTAAAGAATCAGGTAGGGTTTTTTTCCAATAACTATATGCTAGTGTATTTCTAAAGGATTTTCAGGTCTTGTTTTGTCATTTGTTTCTATGTTACTTGGCTGGTGTAAGTACATATTTGTTATCTCTTTTATTTTTCAGGTATATTCTGATCTGGAGGTAGCATTCGTCATATCAGAAGACGAAACTATCTATAAAGCATTATCCAAAACGATGGAATTATTACAAGGAAATACTGCTCTTATAAGCCAATATTATTATGGCTGTCTTTTCCATGAGCTGCTATCGTTTCAGCTTGCTGATCGACGTCCACCTGCTGAGGTTAGTAGTTTGGCTTTTTTATGATTGATGGAAAAGGTTCTTCAGCCTTTGCTGCTCAGATTTGTGCACTGCTATCTGTTGGATATAAGTTTAGTTTTGATTATAGCATTTTAAGGTTTCATCTCTGGTATAAGATCTAACCTGGATTATCGGGAAATGTAAATAAATCAGGGAAGTGAGGGATAGAGAAAGAAGAGAAGGCCTATTTTTTAAACTTAGATTATCTCGAAGTTAAGCTCATTTTTCTGGGTCGTACTTGTATATATGGCTGTCCTAGATAATCGGTTACTTATCTATAATGGTTTCCAATATGGGCAGACAGGAAATGTCTGGCAATTTGGTCTTTTTTGGCCCCTTTATCTACAATACTCTACAGATAGTTCTGGTGGTGATGGAATTTCTTGCTTTGGAAATGGACTGCATTATGCCAACTAAAACTCCAAATTCCATCAAAACAAGCACCAAAATAGGGCTGGTTTGAGGTTGTAGAGTTTACGCTGAATCACCATTTGGTAGGGTTTCTAGGACTTGGTTCTTTCTCTTGGGTGGGTGGGAGGGGATCAGGGGCATCAAATCCTAATTTTATTATTAATAAATACTTCCTCCATTTCAATTTGCTTGTTTGATTTTGACTTGGCATGGGGTTTTAAGAAAGTAAAGAAGACTTTTGAATTTTGTGTTCTTGAACTAAAGATATGTAGAATTAGAATGTATCAAAATGTCTTTTGATCTTGTGGTTTTAAACTTGAAATGAGGTAAGTTTAAATTAAAGAGATGCACAAAAAGGAAAGCAACATTCTTTTTGAAATGGATTAAAAAGGGAAGTAAGACAAATTAATTGAAATGGATGGAGTAGTAATAAAAGGAATTCACGATACAATGATTTAAATCCTGAAAAATGTGCACTTTCTAACTTTTTGATTGCATTGGTTTTTTTGAACTCCTAATTAGCTGTTTAATGTTTGAGCACTATGTAAAAAAATTACCTTCTACATATTCTTTCAGAGAGAAAACGAGAAGTTGAAAGCACCCAAGATGATTGGCTTTCCTAGCTCTGTCAACTCAGTACTCAATCATGCAGAGTTATCTGTTACTGATTCAGACAATGCTCTCATTCACATGGATGTGGATCAAAGTTTTTTACCTATACCAACTCCTGTCAAGGCAGCCATCTTTGAGAGTTTTGTGAGACAGAACATTGCAGAGTCAGAAATTGATGTCACAGGCAACATTAGACAGCTAATTGAGAGCAGTTATGGTTTCTCAACGAACAGCAAGACGGAATTCATATATGCTGACTGCCCTCTAGCTCTTTTTAGTAAATTGGTACTTTGTTGCATCCATGAAGGTGGGACTCTATGCTTCCCAGCTGGCTCAAACGGTAGTTATGTGTCTGCTGCCAAATTTGTGAAAGCAAATATAGCTTATATCCCTACGAACCCAGAGGATGGGTTCAAATTGACACAGAAAACAGTTGAAAGTTTTTTGAAGACCGTCAACAGACCTTGGATTTTTATTTCTGGACCAACTGTCAATCCTACTGGGCAGCTTTACAGCAATGAGGAGATAAAGAGTATATTATCTGTGTGCTCAAAGTTTGGTGCTAGGGTCATAATTGATACTTCATTTTCTGGTGTGGAATTCAACTCCAAGGGCTTGGATGGCTGGAATTTGAAGGACACTCTAGCTCAACTAAGATCTCAGAATCAGTCATTCTGTGTTTCTTTGCTTGGAGGATTGTTTCTGAAGATGCTTACTGCTGGAGTCACATTTGGATTTCTACTTGTAGACCAGCCTGCGCTAATTGAAGCATTCCACAGTTTTCCAGGTTTGAGTAAACCTCACAGCACTATCAAATACCAAGTAAAGAAGCTGTTGGATTCAAGAGAACGAACAGCAGAACTTTCCAATGCTGTCTCAGAGCATGAAAATATCCTGGCTAGTCGATATAAGCTCTTGAAAAAGGTATCTCTTTTTTCCTATAACGGTTAACTCACATTATCAGATGTTTATTATCACTCATCTTCTGGTCAGCATTTGAATTTAGTCATTTGTCATTATGATTACATTTATGACTGCATCGAGTCATCATCTTGACTTAAAAGGCAGTGCACTAGAGTCATTGCTTAGATCATTTTCTCTACATTATGGATTAGGTGTTACTTCAAAAATCGTTCAAGAATATGAATTCTTATAGCAGGTGGTCAAAGCATATTAAAACCACGCACAACTGAATTCTAAAATATTTACCTGACATCTGTTTTCCGTATCATCTAAAGAAAATTTAAGTCATAGCCAGCCTTCAAATGTATAATTTGTTATAAATAGCTTTCAAGTTGGTAATTCTTGACTATAATTCTCTAATACATATTGTTGATTTTTGTGTAACAGACCCTTGAAAGTTGTGGCTGGGATGTGCTCGAGGCTTATTCTGGCGTTTCAGTGGTGGCAAAGCCATCTACCTACCTTGGGAAGACGGTGAAAATTGGCAAAGATTCATTTTCATGGGAAGGCAAACTTGATGACACAAATATTAGAGAAGCCATGCTTAAAACCACGGGCTTGTGCATCAATAGCTCTACATGGACCGGAATTCCTGGTTACTGTCGCTTCACCATTGCCTTAGAAGATGGCCATTTCGAACGTGCATTAGCTTGCATTGTCAAATTTAGAGATATGGTCGATAAATGAACACAATCAAGTGAAGACTGCAGGTCTACCATGTCTTTCCCTTTGTAGTTTTTTTTTTTTTCACAACTTGATTGTTGTGAAATAAGCCCCCATTCCTGTGAGCAAGAACACCTTAATACCTGTTTTTGCAACAACACATTTTTCGTTTAATGCATTTATATACAAAATATCTTTGATACTCGATTTGATTCCTTCCGTGAAACTTGGCGATGACTCTAAGTTATGTAACATTCGTTTACCACTAAAAATTGTTTGAGTTAACAATTTCAATAATGCTGATATGTAAGTGATACAGTTAACAATCTCAATTTGGTGGAGACTGAGCATCCGTGGGAGAAGTATGTTTTAGAATCCAACTCAGGATATGTAGTAAATCCTGTACAAAACCACTATTGCCCAGTATTGCCTTTCCAATATTCTTGTTTTAGTAGTAGAAAAGTTCGACTACGATTAATACCCAATGATGTGTAGATACAATCACACATATATTACCTAGAGTGGTCAATATGAGTTTGTTCATTCCATCTGGATTAATCCATAAAGGGCTTTGACATTTTACGGATAAGGTCGGGCTAGCTCATTTTTGTGTAGGTCAAAAAAACAGTGGGCCCAACACACAAGTACATGAGCTATTACAGGCTTGTCTGGTCAACCTACCTTTTAAATTATTTTTTTTATAATTACTAAATTAAATTATAAATTATAATTTAAAAATATTATCATAAATATCGACAAAACAACATTTCATATTGTTAATATTACTACTTATTAATCAAATCCATAAATAAAATTATCTTTATAATATTTATTAAGTTGTTTTTTCCAAGTAAAAGTAGAAATATCTAAATAGAAATATTAACCTAATTATTTTGAATTTGGACTCCCTATTTTTAAATTTTAATATTATATTATACTTTTTAATTAATTTTTATTGGATCATGGACCGATCCTACGAATATTTCTCAAGCCCTACAAATAAGCAGACTTATTTAGGCAGGGCTAAAAAATCTTTTTCTTAAACGAGTTTCAAAAATCTTAGCCAACTCTATCAAATCGTGTATTAGGTCAAGTCGGTCCAACATGCTTAGCCCATATTAACGACTCTAATATTAACAATAAATAAAAGATCGATTTGGAAGGGTAAACTACAATAATTGCTCTGATTTCAACTGCAATTCTGTAACTATAAGCGAATTTAAAATTTATGGATTTCATTATATTCTAAAATTTTAGTAATTTTTTCTACATAGATATATGCTCTGCATTAAAAATTAGGAGTTCAGTTAAAACTCGAATGGTACATGACTGGTTATTTAAACCCAAAAAAATAACCTAAAAAGTGCAAAAAAATACTTGACGGAAAGAATCGTTTGAGATTTGTTGTGGCATGCAGTGGATGGACAAGATTACTAGTCTAACGTGTCTAACGCTTGTTCTCATCTTATTTCCAATAAATTCTTTTAGAGAAGTTGTTGGTTCACTTCACTACGCTAAAACATGAAAACCTGACGGAAAGAATCTTTGTTCTCTGATTCTTGAAGTATTATCACAATGGCGCTTCAGCTTCAGCTGCAACCAACTGTGAGAAATGGAGTCTTTCAGTACCCTTCTGCAATTAGACTTTCCGGGAATAGCAAAAAAGTTTCTTTTCAAGCACAAGCCACTCCTACAAGAACACAGGTACACTCTCTGCCCCATTCTTGATTCTTGATTTTTTTATTTTTTTTTAAAAAAAATAAATTTGAAGATTGAATCTTGTTGCAGAGGATAATGGAGGGAATTGCAGTAAGTGGGGAGGTGGGTGGCGCTGGTGGTGCATACTCATATACTGCATTGAAAAGATTGGACCAGTTGTTGTCTAAAATTTGCTCTGCTTCAGCAGGTATATACTAAATATTTAGATACTCACTCCCTTTCAATTTGCTTGCTTGGTTTTGACTTAACACGATGTACAAGAAAGTAGAGGATATTTGTGAATCTTGTGATCTTAAACTAAATATATTTAGAATGTACCAAAAGGAAATGAACTTTCTTTTTAAATGGATTGAAAAGGAAAGTAAGACAAATAAATTCAAACAGAAGGACTGCATTTGTGTCCATTACTTGGGCTGTTATAACTATGTTTGTTCCATAGTCTATTTGTTGATAGTGTATTCCTGCACCAAGAATTGATGTTCAAAGAGCTATACCTGTTCCATTCTTGTTCCATAGTCTTTTGTCTTTAATTTCTTATTTGTAGTTGTTGAAGAGCCCCAGAAAGTTGTTTCCTCTGTCCCCGGATCATACAAAGATTCTGAGCATGTTGGAAATTCGGAGGAAATGTTTGATGTCATCGTTTGTGGAGGTACTTTGGGAATCTTCATTGCCACAGCATTAAGTTCCAAAGGTCTTCGAGTTGGAGTTGTGGAAAGGAATGTTTTAAAAGGGGTATTGTATTAATCTCCCCTGCCTTAGTGGGATTCAGTTTTGTTATTCAGAACTAGTCATCTGCTTAGGAGTCCAATAATTCTTGACTTCTGGGAAATTGATGAACAGAGGGAGCAAGAGTGGAACATATCAAGGAAAGAGTTACTGGAACTTGTTGAAGTTGGCGTTTTAACTGAAGATGACATTGAAGAGGCTACTGCAGCCAGTTTCAATCCTGTATGTTCTTTATCCTAGAATTTGTTCTATATGCCAATGAAGAGTCTTTTATCATTGTCCTGATCCTGAAAGCAATGGTAGCCTTATTTAGTCTTTACTGTTTACAAATAACAAGATCATTTAATAGGTATTTGAACTGCTCTTGCTTTGTGAATAACTGTGGACCTTGATATTGTTTTAAAATAACACTAAGTCTTGGGCATAAAGTAACCTGAATTCTGGTAATAATGACTTCTCTTATCCAGTGTGTACCTACCACTTCTTGTTTGGAAGGCCGATAGAGAACAAATGTTCTTTCTTTTGGCGAATGGACTTGGGTGAGGATATATTGAGCAAAAGGCCAAAGTTAAACATCTCACTGATACTGTTGCTCAAGTGTATAATTTTGAAATGACTTCTGGGATCTGCCTCCTGCTAAGGGTTCTCTACTGTTTTCTAACGCATCGTTACTTTTTCTCTTTTGATTTCTGAGTCACTTTGCAGAATAGATGTGGATTTGAAGGGAAGGGAGACATTTGGGTCCAGGGCATTCTCAATCTTGGTGTTTCGTAAGTCTGTTTTCCATACCTTGTTTCCTCTGGAATCTGGGTGCAGCCAAAGTTCATAACTTAAAGTTTTTTGTGTTTGCTACTATAAGAACGTCAAAATCCCTCTTCTTCGTTTTTTCTGTCTGGAAACTCAATGAGTTATGCAGCTATATGTTGTCATCCGGGTGCATCCTTCAATATCCAACTATCCAATCCTCTTGAAAGATGTAATAAATACTATTCTTTCACTGAGCAGAAGCAGGGTTAGAACAAACTGCTAATTAAAAAGCGAAAAAGGCAGCCATACACACAAGAACCTGACAGTATCATACTGATGAAAGCAGCCAATTAGGTTTAATTAGCATAATTTTTTGAACCTAAATGGTGGAAAAACCACAGATATATCTTTTTTTCTAAAGATATGTAGGCAGTGTATAAGCAAATGTATCAACATAATAGGTCCTGACTTGTTAGTTTTCCCACCTCACTTCCCATATTAGGGTCTAATTGGAAGAAAATGGATGGTAATGATTTATATAACCGACCCCAACTAGCTTGGGCTTGCAGAATAGTAATCACTATTATTGTTATTTTCCATATTCTCCATGTTATGGAAAAGTTAGTAACTAGAAGTTGGAAAAGTCAGTTATGTTCAAGTATTAATGAAGTGAAGTACTTCTATGCTGCATCTGAACATTATTCAAGTTCTAAATAATTATAGTTTAGATGGTATTTCACTAACATATATTTTTCTTAACTTTTTAAAAGAACGTGGTTCAAGAACTTATTTGTTGCTTATAATTTCTTTGTTATTGTGAAACCCAGCTCAAATTCTTAATGTTCTTTTATACTATCTGTTCTCAGGCCAGTAAAGCTTGTGGAGATTGTGAAAGATCGTTTTGATTCCCTTGGAGGTGTAACTTTTGAAGGTTACAGCGTCTCTAACATATCCGTCTATCAGGATGCAGCAGTATGCTTACTTACTCGTAAATGTGGCTATTTAAGGATGCACTTTATCACTTAGGCAGCATCCTAGGTTAGGCTAGAAAGCAGTGAATTTCTTTATTTGATTTCTAATTTGGGCATTGGCTTTTCCTTTGATTGACTTTATGCTTAACCTCAAATGACCTTTATTCAATTTGGCCAACCTAACAATGACCAGAATGAGGTTAAAAGGACTGAAATCCTAAACACAATTACACAATATTTCAAATAACAAAATCACAAAATGATCTTCGTAGAGAAAAACTTGGAAGTAGTACTAAAGTCACAAAAGGTTATAAAGATGATCTGAGGGGTGGGATGATATTTGGGTTTCTTTCACTGAAAAGGGTTTTGCTTACCATCAAAAGAATACTGTCAATTTATCTCCTTGCTATAATTGAATTCATAGTAGATGAGTAAAGTTCATCCAGATATTGCTTGTATTTTTCTTTTTACAGGTCTTGCAACTAAAGGAGGGGAAGACTTTATTCTCGCGTCTTATCATTGATGCAATGGGGAATTTTTCTCCTATTGTAAAGCAGGTGCAGAATCTTTTCTTAAAGCATACAACTATTAACTGTTTCTTTCGGTGAAAAAATGATCTTGGTATCATGCAATGTAAAGTCAGGAGAGGTAGGTCCCATTTAAGGGCTGGTTATGTTACGTCACAACGATAGTTGGGTTGGATGATAGTAAATAAAAGATCTCTTTTATTACATCACTTGATTCCCCCATTAATATCATGCATTCAAGGATTACTTGGACCTCGTAATCTTTACTCAACACTTTCGATTTAAGTCTTCTCTATTTCACTAACTTAATTCCTCTTTGGATTATTTTATTAGTTCATTTCCTAATATCTTAAACTGGCTTATGATTGAAAATTGCTTTAGATTAGATGTGGAAGGAAACCAGATGGTATGTGCCTTGTGGTTGGGACTTGCTGCCGTGGTTTTAAGGAGAACTCTACAAGTGATGTCATATTTAGCAGTGCTAGCGCAAAGGAAGTTGGCCAGTCACTAGTCCAATATTTCTGGGAGGTAAAACGACTGATTGCTTATGCATGAATTGAATGGCTAAGATGCTTTAAGATAATCATGCACATCATAGTCTGGAAAACTTTTGTGCTTAGCCAATAACAACATTCCCATGATCTTCAGGCATTTCCTGCTGGCTCGGGTCCCATAGACCGAACCACTTATATGTTCACTTATGTTGATCCTCAACCCGGGTCTCCACAGCTGGAAGAGTTACTAGAAGATTACTGGGATCTGATGCCAAAGTATCAGGTAACCTTTGGAGTATGCTATTTGGGGCTTATGTTTGGCATACTTCTGTTTTCCCTATTATCTTCTGGGAGCTGTATCTTGTCTTTGTTCCTTACTATTGATCTTATTTGGAGGTCCCAGAAAGATCTGAAGCCAGTTAAAAACATCTGCCAAGGGACTTATGTTATTGCTTTTGTTGTTTGGGTTAACTTTGTATGTCCGGTGCTTTAGATTATTAACAGCAACTGCTATCTTGTAGTATAAAATTGTCATAATTGTCATTTCTCCTAAGTAATCTATTCAATCTTTAATTTCTTCCATTTTAATCTATAGGGCGTGTCTTTCGACGATCTGGAAATCTTGAGGATAATATTTGGTATTTTCCCAACATATAGAGACAGGTAACCATTAACTTTAAGGTTTGTGCTTAGACCTTGATTTATATCCATCAGATGCTATTGTTGTTTCACTTGCCACTTAACTTCATTGTTTTTTTCCATGGATAATTGAATAACTGAAGTTCACCTTGCATTTGATACATCACTTTTTGTATATTATAAGTCGAGTTATTATCAAAAACTTCTCATTTTTCTTTTTGCTATTTCTGATAATTCTGTCCCTTTCATTTTGATGACAGTCCATTGCCAGCAGCGTTTGATCGTATTTTACAGGTTTTTCACCAACCCCTTTAAAGCCATGAATCATTGCAGTTAATATCAATAGAATACATGAGTTTGGATGTCTACAGTTTGGGGATGCTAGTGGCATACAGTCACCGGTTTCTTTTGGTGGTTTTGGGAGCTTGACTAGGCACCTGGGGAGATTGACAAC
Organism: Solanum pennellii; assembly: GCF_001406875.1. NCBI lineage: Eukaryota > Viridiplantae > Streptophyta > Magnoliopsida > Solanales > Solanaceae > Solanum > Solanum pennellii. The sequence goes on from NC_028637.1 coordinate 102,122,622, forward strand.
TGGTAAAAGTTCATCTGGTTTCCATCTATAACATCTTGCCTATACATGAAACCTTCTTTCAAGAAGAAAAGATAATGACGTATATGTTAACCAGCTTAGCTCTCATAGATATTTGACTATATTAATTAAAAATGTGTTAGATTTTTTTAAATGGACGTAAATATTAGGCTCCCACTAATAGAAAAATTAAGATTGCAGACTTCTATTAATGTTGCTTAATTCTGATCATTACATCCTTCAATTGTTATCTGGCCTTCCCCTCCTCGACTTTGACCTGCAAATGAGCTTGTGCGGAGCTATTTTCCCACTTGGAAAAAGATGTGGCTTCCGGTGCACTGATTATTTTTGGTCATTTTCTTTGGGGACAAGGTATATATGAGGCACTTGAAGGCAATTTTCTGGACTCTAAAAGCTTGTCAATGTTGAATCCTTACATGGTGAGTTTTCAACTGTTACATAAGCACTTGTATAATCACCACACTTATGCATTATGTTCTGCAGCCAAACTTGAGCTCTTCCTGGTTATTTCAAAGGGCAATGTCAGCAAAAAAACAGTCCAACGTTCCACCAGATTTTATTAATGAACTTCTTTCTGCCAATTTCATAAGTATGAAGGTATGTCATCATCATCTTATGAGGAGTTCAAATGCCTTTACATTTCAGTATTGGATTTTGAGTTCTTTTCTCTTTTCTTGTTGTCATCTACTTGCAGAAACTAGGGGATCCTGTCTTGAGACCTTTTCTTCAGGTGAACTATCTTATTGTGGTTTACAGTTTCTGTATCTAGTCTAGAACTAATATCCTTTCATCTTAATCGATATAGGATGTTATACAGTTTGGGCCTCTTGTGAAAACACTAGGTCTCATAACGTTAACGAGACCTCAGATTATTCCATCAATATTCAAGCAGGTAAATATATGGCTGCCTTTTTTTATCGCTTAATTTTGCACCCCACGTCAAGGAGCAAGGAATTGCTCTTTTTCTTCTATTGTAAATATTATATCCTTAAAAATGTGAATTTTTTGGGGCATTTGCACATATAGCTTCATCTATTACTGTTATATTTCACAAAAAAAACTATAAAACTTAACCAGTGGTGAACTTCCATCTAGTTACTGCCTTTGAGTATCATAACCTCTGAACCTCACAGTTGCGAAAGACGTAGTAATCTGTCATCCAAAAGATCAATTCGAGTTACTTCATTCTAAAAAATTGTACAATTCTAATATTTCTAGATGTGTAAATTTTGTGTTGCATATTTGTGAGGAAAACTAAACACCAGATGATTTTTCAGGTCGGAATTCCTGTGCTTCTTGAATGGTTTGGACATTTTATCATGCTGGGATACTATACATTTCTCTCTACCTTCCTCGACCCTACCATTAGGTAATAAGCTTTTGTAATACACAGTTCTAGTTCTTGTGTGATATTTGACAGTTAGCACTTTGATTTCCAATTGCATTGTAACTAGCCACCACCTGACAATTATCATTCTATGTTAGGCCATTGATAGAATCATTTCCAGCCAAGATGAGATATGAATGGAAACGCGGACTTGAAGCTTGGCAATATGGAGCTGGTTTAGACTACAAACTGAGTCCCTCTGAAGCTCACGAGACGGCTAATAGATCAGATCCTAGCTAGTAAAGAAACTTTCAGTACCAACAGCCATCCATCAAATTTCCCAGTACATTATTAGCAGCAGTTAAGAGTATGAATGTATATGCTATAATAACCAGCTGTTGTAGCCAGTGAATCAATTCTCACATTACCTTTATTACAGTAAATACCATCATTTTTTTGTTTGCCTACTGAAATATTTTTGTAACATAAAAGCCATTTAACTATTGTTAGTTCATTTTTAAAATCATTCAATTAACTTAAAACTATATTTTTGATAGATTATTAATTTTAAATTAAGTTGGTTACAATTTTGCAGATGAAACAGATACAGTTGAGCGTTTTTGTACGCGAATGAAAATAATTGGGTGATTTTCTGTTACAAATAAAGTCATTTATTTTTGAGATACTTATCATTAATGGAGCTAATTTCACGTCATAAAATAAAATTAAGTGATTTAAATATCGAATTTAAATTAAATTGAATTTTAATTTGGATTGATTTAAAATTTTTTATGTTTTTAAATATTGATATAATAGATTAACTATATCCAAAAAACTCATACCAAAACAAAAAAAAGATTCAAATTAGATTACATTTCTTCAAAATCAAAAATTTAAATCTTATAAAATCACCAAAAACAAATTTGAATCCACACCCCTACTTCAGTAATCAATTATTAATTAATTTTCTTTTAAAGAAAATTAATTTTGAAGAGGACAACTAATATTTACAATTTCTTACTCCTCTTGAACATTCCAGAAAACTTAACTCTCCAGAAACTAGTAGAACATTCAGAGGATCCTTCTTGAACTCTCCTTCCCCTTTTGCTTCAAAATCTATATAAACTCCAACTCTGCAATTCCTTTAATCAAGAAAAAGTATCATTCAAAAATTCTCTACAATACTCTCACATTCCAAAGCTCTTCTTATTATCATCAAATCAAAAAAGATGGCAAAAGCAAAAGCTCATGTTATGAGTTTTCTTCTCTTAGCAACAACAATTCTAGCCATTCTTCCATCAAAAACCCAAGCTTTAATGCCATACACACGCCCGTTATTCGACTTAATGTTCCCACAAGAAGACCCATTCAAGATTCTTGAACAAACCCCACTTACAATCCCTAAAGGGATTGATCAAACAATCGCCTTATTAGCTCGTTCAGATTGGAAAGAAACATCGAAAGAACACATAATTTCACTTGACATTCCTGGGATGAAAAAGGAAGATATCAAGATCGAGGTTGAAGAAAACAGAGTATTGAGAATTAGCGGAGAGAGAAAAACAGAGGAGGAGAATATTGACGGTGAGAAATGGCATAGAGTTGAGAGAACTTCTGGAAAGTTCTGGAGACAGTTTAAGCTTCCAAGGAATGTTGATTTGGAACATATTAAAGCTAATTTGGATAATGGGGTGTTGAAGATTACTGTACCAAAATTGGCTGAAGAAGAGAAGAAACAGAGCAAAGTGATTAGTATTTCTGAAGAAGTAAATGGTGGAGATATTAAAGCTGCAATGTGATTATTTATCATAATCATCATTTGTTTTTGTTTTAATCATGTTTTGTTTTAGAGTTACTGTTGAGGTTGGGTTAATTAACGTTCTGTAACTAAACTACAGATGAAGATTATGATAATATTATTGTAAGAATCTCTCCTTTGTCTTATCCATTATGTGATGATAAAATAAAGAAACATGTTTTATTATTTGTTCGTTTCTCAATAAAACATACGTATTACAATTGTAGAATTTCGAGTGAAATGTCAAAAATATTTTAATATTTTTAGGTTGATTATTGATATCTAAATTATTGGAGTATTGTTATGGTTGGTTGGTTTTCTGAGTTCTTTTTCTTAATGGAATTAATAAATTCGTTGAGTGTATATTCATCTCGCTTTATATATAATGAATATTCCACAAAATTGCACTTTTAAGCAATACTAATGTGTGAATTATCACGAATATAGAAAATTGAAAGATATTGTAGATTTAATTAAATAATAATAAAAGTGTTATCATACGAATAAATAAGAAAATGTGAGTAACTGATCAGAGTACGACAGATAAAAAATAAAGTAATTTTTTTGAAGGATTTCAATTTAGGATTTTAATACTTAAGCTAAAATAAAGTAATTTTTTGAAGGATTTCAATTTAGGATTTTAATAGTTAGGCTAAAATTTGAATGTGAATCAAGAAAAAATTAATTAACATTTAACTGTGTTGTTATACTCTAAACTTTATCAAAATTAATGATATTATAATAAATAATTTTTTATATAATTATGGGAAAAACTATCATGTATGAGAATTTTTTTAAAAAAAGTTAATGAGTATGAGTATAGTTAATTGAGTTCGATGAGCTACTCTTAGGGTCCGTTTGGTCATAAATTTTTTAATAATATTTGAGAAAAAAATTGGCAAATTATATTTGTTCATATAATTTGCTATTATTTGACAAATATTTTGGTAAATATTTCAAATTTTTAAATGGGCAACTTTCACATATAGCAAACAAAAAATTCATATTTGTATGCTATAACAAACTTTGCATAATTGCGCTCCATAGCAAACATAAAACTGTATAATTTGCTATACATATACAATTGTATAATTCGCTGGCCTAAATTGTATAATTCGCTGGCCTAGATTGTATAATTCGCTGGCCTATTTCGCTGCAATTGTATAATTTGTTTTGCATACAGTTGAATCGAATTAAAATGTATGTATATTGCATAATTATAAGTGTATAGCAAGAAGATATATGTTTTTCTCGCTTTATACAAAAACAGAAACACAATATATACACTTCTGTTGTATAAAGCTAGAGAAAATTGTATTTCACTGCAATTGTATAATTCGCAATTGTATAATTCGTTGGCCTTTTTCTCTGCAATATTTGAAGTAAAATGTTTGTAAATTGTATAATTAAGTGTATAACACGAAGATATACATTTTTGCATGTGTATATACAATTTTCTCTCGCTTTATACAAAACAGAAACAGAATTATACACTTCTGTGTATAAAGCGAGAGAGACGAGCGAGAATGGAGAGTGACGAGCGAGATTTCTGGGAGAGAGACGCCGGCAAATTTTAGCTAATGTTTGTTATGGAGCACAATCAAATCAAACCCTAGCTATTCCATTTAATTTAGGTTATTAGTTTGCTATTATGTACAATTTTCCCTTTTTAAATACTAGTTTTTTCTAGTATTTGGGCCAAATCTCATTATTTTGGATCTTTTGAAAATTAAAATTTTACCCCAATTATCTTTTACAAAAACACTCTTGTTAGTAGTTGTTTGCGTTGTATTACATGATTTTTTACGTGAACACCAAAAGAGTAATTAAATATTTAGTGAATATTAAATAATGATATGATTGTTGATGAAAAATTATTAAAAATTGGCTTAAGGTAACAAAGTCACGTGCTTTATCTACTTCACGATGTATTGAATGATGTTTGTTGCACTCACTCTAAATTACCACATTGTTCTAGTGTCATGAACACAATTTGTTATTGTTGTAACGAACATCCAATTGACTTGTAATATAAATTTATAGTTAGTTTTGATAATTTTAAAACTTATGGTTATAAATCATATTTTTCTAAAAAGGTGAAATATATTTTTCAAATTTTATGGCAAAACACATGATAAAATTTCACTCAAATAATATTTACCAAGAATATTTAAAAATTTATGGTCAAACGATAGCTTAGCTACGAGAGAAAGGGGATTTGAGGTGATATCTATTTTTTAAGAAAAAAATATACTAGCCGAGTGATATTTATACTTCAATTTAATAAAATAAATAAAAATAATATTTGAGTGCAATTTCCAAAACATGAATAATCGTACTATTTAGGGAATAAACTCTTTGAAATAATTCAATGAGTGTATATTTACTGTTGTCACCTTAAGAAGACCAGTAGTAAAAAAACTACTACTATCATCATTCAAGAAGCTGATAGTAAAAAAACTCAAACATGGCGGAAACCGAAACCCTAGATTCCTCTCCTCATCCACCTCAACTTTCCGACGACAATCCTACCGGTAACGAAGACCAAGATATGCTCGACGCAGACAAATCCGCTAAAGATTCCGATTCCGATTCTCAGTCAGACTCCGACTCCGATTCAGAAGATGATGCACAGCAGAATACACAAATTCATGCTCTTGAAACTGAGATCTTAAATAATCCTTCCAATTACGACACTCATGTTCAAGTAATTTCTCTTCCTATTCTCATCCACTAAGTTAGTAGGAAAGAAAAACGTGTTCAGAGAAATAGTTTATGTATCGTTTGGTAGTAATACAAGTACTTGTGAGTTGGGATGGACTGGGTGTCAAGATTGACAATGATGTTTAAAGAGTTGTGATATTTTGAAGGAAAAATTAGATACTGCATTCTTACCCTTAAACATAGATATATCTCTTAAGTACAACCTTACCCCTGTATATTATGTAGATGCAATATTTTCCTAATAGGTGAATTGCACTTTCTTGTAAACTTTTGTAGCACGGGCGCTGTGTAGGCTCCATTCATAAGAATTATCTGTGTACTCATAAAAAAGATTGGTAGAGACTGATTCCATCCGTAAGTGAGAAAAGTTATTTTACCATTTTGGCAAAGAACAGTTTCTTTTGATAAATGTAAGGTAACGTGCCTCGGAGGACATTTTCCTCTTTAATAAGCACATCTCAAATGTTCATTAAACTTTGGGTTGACCTGTGGGTGTGATGATAAATGGTTTTTCATTTTCAGAAGCAATTAGCGGTTGGAGTTATTTTCTTTATTTTTTGTAACGCATGCTTGTTTTTGTTTTGTTGTGGCTGTGTAGTACATAAAAGCTTTAAGGAAGCAAGGAGATATCGAGAAACTTAGACAAGCAAGGGAAGCCATGAGTGCTATTTTTCCTTTGAGTTCAGAGATGTGGCAGGAGTGGACAAAAGACGAGATCTCTCTTAGTTCAGGGTATCACTTATCTACTGTATTTATTTATTTTTGTCGACAAAATACTTTTCTGTTTTTAGTTTAAATGCTTTTTCTTTACTGTTTTTTAATGGTGGCTGTTTGATGAACTACAAATATTTGTACCATATGGAAGCATCTTTAGTCTGGAGGCTCTTCATAATAGGATAGTAGATAAATGTTCTATTAAAAAAAAATAGGATAGTGGTTAAATGTGAGGGAGTGTATAGGTTTGGGCCATAGGAAGGCTATAAAAGGACAATACAGAAGAAGATCTATGTGGAGCTTATTCAGGATGCATTACATTCTATTGCTCTACTATAGGGAATCTTGCTCCTGTATGCTCAGTTGGATCTCTAAGTAGTGAAGGGAGCAGAGCAAATAAAAAACAGAATATTTGTTCTGTAAATATCATATTTTCCTTTCCCAAATAATACTTATGTAGTGGTCGCATTTTCTTGTGCTCGCATTTCCACTTTATTGAGAACAAGACTGAAATCGTCAGCAACATCCAAAGTGGTGATTGGTGATCGCTTTGTCCCCAAGCTAAAATAGTGGACACTATTGTCTACTTTGAAACAATGTTTTTCTTTTTCCGGTTAACAATTTGATTTGTGGATGTCCTACTCTGTATTCTCCATTTCTGGGATGATGTTTGCTTAGGTGATTTCCCTTATAACATGCTTGACCTGTCTGTCTAACTTGTAACTTTTCTCACATGTTATCTGCCTAATGTCTATATACCAGGCTGCTTTCCCCCACTATGGACAATTGCTTTTCTGTTTTTATTTTTTAAAAAAAATATATTATTTCATTGTATGCGCTTGATAAAAAGAAGTACCTGTCTGCACTTCAAGATAAGGTGAGAGAAAAAAAATGAAATAACCAGACTAGATGAAGAGGGCTTCTTATTGCTTCTTTTCTGTATGTTCGGTCACCTTGAATTCCTTTGTCATCTGCTGTTGATTTTTGGATTGCTTAATATTGAAGTTCAAAGGAGAAAAATCGCTGATGGTATCAACTCTGGGTATGTTATTGTTGTACTGAAGAAACTGAACGTGTGGAGAAGTCAAAGTGCAGAGTGGATAAGGAACTAGGGAGAGATTTATGATTTTCCAATCTACAGCAGAATACGGATCTTCATTTACTAGAGAATTTTTAAAGTAATGCTCAAATCCAACTTTTTCTCTAACAAATTTAGATGTTTGATAAAATGATGGGTATGTTTGCACAGACTGATATATACGTAACTGAATTGAGTTTATTCTTCACTATTCATGTAATATGATTGTTTCTGAGATACACACAGATTCCCTTGATTTATTCATTATTTTCTCAAATAAACAGACAAACTATTTTATTGTATACACTCTCCCTGTTTAACTCTGTGACGTATAGTGAATCAGGAAATGAAGACACTTCTGCTGTCCTCTTATATTTTTATTTGCATGTCTTTTTGCAGACTTGATGCTCTCCCTACAATTGAGAAGCTATTTGATTGTGGGGTGTCCGACTATCTGGTAAGCAGTGTGTTAAACTCGAATAGGATTTAGGGTTGAGTCAGGCTCTGGTTCTAGATTGAAAACATCGTCTGTGCTATATGCAAGCTGGCTCACTTGGGAAATCCAAAATATAATTGCTTTGTGCCTGTGCCTAGTGACTTTAAGATAAGCTAGAGTGTTATTGAATATGCCCTCTTTATTATTTAAGAGTTGCCTTGTCTCTATTGAAATGAATTTGATGGAAAATCTTTGAGGGTATAATTATCAAATATTTGTTTGTATTTCAAAAGACACAAAAGATACAAGGAGCCAGCCCTTGGTAAAGTAGAACTGTAGAAGAACCTGTTAGAAACCTTTCTGTGATTTTGTAATAATCCTTTTTCTTGATCTGCTGCTTAGTATGATGGTTACATGAAGAATTTGACCATCCTACTATTTGGAGAACTTCCAATATTTTCTTAATTATTTATGGGGAGGGAATCAGAGATGTAATAGTTCAAACAACTTTTTCTTGAAAAAGTTAGGCGTTCTGTTAAAAAGGTTACAAAAGTACAACTTTATAATGCATCAAAATGTTCAGTACTAATAACAGGGTTTAATTAGTCCCCTCCCCCCAAAAAATGGTAAGAAAACATCAAGCTTTAAGAGAGTGATTAGGAGTTGGGATTCTTCCAAACATCTTCAGTTCCTTTCAGTCCAGTAACATCAAAAAGTAACTGCAGGGATCTGCTGAAGAACTTTTAGAAAAGAAACTTTTCTTTGGTTTTTATGCAATATCTGCATATCATGAATTGTGCATAACATGAATTGTCCGAATATTGCACGCAGTGCGTAATGCGTGAGTTAGGCACACGTCATGGGATGGATCTTTGCCACAAGCAAAAGCCTGGTATTTAAGTGGAGAGGGGTGAAGGGCTGTGCCCGTTATCTAACAAGTTCCAAACGGCACTGGCCCTCGAGGATTTCTCGCTTACCAATAAGAGGAAAAAAATGGATTGTCCTAATTACTTTTTCCATATCAACTCTGTTACTGTTTTATGAATACATGAAATGGTTTTTGCTAGAATCAAAAGAAATGTACTGATAGTTATTTGCTTGATGCAGTCTGTTGCATTGTGGTGTGACTACTTGAGTTTTGTTCAAGAGCACGACCAATCAGTCCGTACACTTTCTGCAGCTGGAATTTCAAAGGCAAGAAATCTGTTTGAGCGTGCCCTTGTTGCTGCTGGTTTGCATGTTGCTGAAGGCAGCAGGATATGGGAATTATACAGAGAGTTTGAACAAGCTATCTTCCTCACTATTGATGAAACTGATGCAGACGTAAGAGCTTGACGCTTCTGTTCCTTCACTTTTATGTGTACCGATGTCTCTTTAGCCTTTAAAAGATGTAGTAAGAGTTAGCCCTATCTAGTTTGAGACTGAGACACTGTTGTTGTACTGTCAAAGAGCTAGATGCCGTTCTTTCTTTAGTTAGCAATTGTTTTCTTAAGGTTGTGTACGTCTTCCACGTCCTGTCCCTCTTTGTTTCAATGCAAGCATGAGAGAATTTAGAGGCATAATATGGCATATTTTTGTTCAATGTTCATACATATATTTCCCTTGTGAAGGTAGTACTCTATATCATGAATCTTGTGCTTGAGTAGCTCGCAGCTATTCATCTACTATAGCTTTTGCAAATCACTGTTTATGAGATGTTACTGGCTTTCATTAAGTTCAGTTATTTGATCGAGTTAATGTCAAGAAACTTGTATCTACATTTAGTGACTTCAGTTGATTCAGCTGGGTCTGGAATTTTAGGTCAGAGGTTTTGGTTTCGCAAAGATGTCTTTACATATCTGTTCTGAATATCAGAGATATGAGATCTAGAACTTCCCTCAATTGATAACCTGTTCTTATATTTGTGTAAAGAAGATTGCCGTATGGCATTGGTGTTTCCATATTACACAATGTCCAATGGTAACTTGATCTGTATCTATTTGCCACATATGATTATTGATGTTTGCTTCATTATAACGCAGTCGAGAGAGAAGCAGGTCCAGCGAATTAGGAATTTATTCCATCGCCAGTTGTCTGTTCCTCTTGCTGATCTTTGTTCAACTCTCCTCACATACAAGGCTTGGGAAGCAGAACATGGAGCCAATCTTGATGTAGACTCCAGTAACTTGGATGGGCTCTCGCCACAAGTTGCCTCTTCTTATCAAAAGGCCCTTGACATGATGAATGGGAGGACTCATCTCGAGAATCAAATATCTCATAAAGTTGCACCTGAATCAGAAAGGCTTAAAAACTTTAGGGTGCATATCCTGACACTCTCTTCTATATTATACCATGTTGAAACAGGACTAAAAATTGATTATTTAACAATGGTTGTGATGTGTCTGGGAGATCTGCATAACATGAAAATGGAGTTTATCTAACAGGCAATGGAGTGATTTAAAATCAGTAAGGTGCAAGAGTTTGATTTATTACAGAAATTCAAATGGATAGTACTTCTATGAAGAAGAAATTAGTTGCATGTGATAGGTGATATACGTTTGCCGTCTGCATTCCTGAATACATATTACAGGGAAAAGAAAGAATATTTCTTTTTTTTACAGGATTAGTATCTTAAGTTTGTTGATTGTTCACTTTGATGGATTTGAGTGCCATACTAAGATTGTGTTGCTTATGTGTAGCTTTTTGGCTGTTGAGGTCTAAAATCATGAACAGGCTTTTTGGCTGGTTGGATTTTCGCCAATGCACTTAGACTTTATCTTTGTATACAAAGAAGTAACAAGGATAACTGCTGAAATTAGGCAATCCTGTGTGAGATGAATCCAAACTTCAACCACTATAAGTACAGCATAGCTTCTTTAGTGATGTTATTCACTTAATTATATTGTTAGATATTTTAGACTCAAATTATCTGTGAAAATTACAGATGCATGGTGTATTCCTGCAGGACTACTTAAAATTTGAGCAATCATTGGGGGATCCAGCGAGGATACAGATCTTATATGAGCGTGCCATAACTGAATTTCCTATATCTAGTGAACTCTGGCTTGATTATACTCACTACATGGATAAAACTTTGAAGGTTGTTCTCCGACCTTAGTCCTTTTTACTCGTTTCTTGATGCGAGCAAAACTGATCCAGCTTTAAGTAACGTACATTTCTTTGCAGACCTCCAGTCTTGTTCGAGACACTTACAAAAGGGCATCAAGGAACTGTCCCTGGGTTGGAGAACTGTGGGTGCGATATTTGTTGTCTCTTGAACGCAGTCGTGCTTCTGAGGATGAGATATCTGCTGTATGTCTTCATTTTGTTCGATATTGATTTCCAAGACCTCAACCGTTCTTATGAGTTATTCATGTTTTGTTATTCTGCTTTCACATTTATCTGCTCATTTGTTATTGACATATTAGTGGAAGTGTGGACACTCATTTGTGTTTCGAGACACTAGCATAAGTTGGAATCTTGTTTGTGTGAGTTATATCCTAGCAAAATGGAATGCATGTTCTTGTTCTTTTCTATTGTTTCCACTTGAAGAACTTCTCAAGACTTTCTGCAGTCATTTTGCTTCATCTACTTTCTATTTTTCCTTTTGGGGCCAGGGGAGTGTTGGATTTGATGGCTGTTGACTTATTTTTGATAAGGTAAATTGTTGCTCTGAATCAGTGCACGGCAGGGCAAGCTATGTAGACAAACATGAGCTAAGTCCCTTTGTAGCTGTAGGGAGCTGAGAAAATCAGTCCAACATATGCAAATCATATACATTTACCATCTTAGACCAAAAGGCAAAAAGTTTTTTTGTTTTATTTTATAAAAGTAACAGTTGAGACAAAAAAACTTATAACCTGATAAAAAAATGGATCTTGTGCCTAGCGCAAACCTGTAAGCTTGTTCATGGCGTGAGGATTGTCCAAGTCTCCAAGATCATTTAAAGAGTCATTTCCCATCCTACAGATGATGTGGCACCTGCCAATTCGATTGTGGGCAATATACTATTGGGCTGAGCATTGGGTAAACCAAGAATTAGGATAGGCACTGGTATATACTGAATTATAAAATAGATCTTATAGGTATCTTTAGGCACAATTTAACCCCAAAAGCAAGCTCATCAAGTGGGAGTGATCCAAGACCTTATAAAGAGTTCAATTGCTCACCCCACAAATGATGTGGGACTACTAACACAACTGTTTCTACTTGAGCTTGTTAACAAGTTACACCATTCATTATAAACACTTGACTCCTCTTCATCAATTTTTTTTAAAGCTTCTCCAATAAAGCATTTGATTTCTTTCTAACCAGGGTACCCAAAAAAAACAGTCTCGGTTATGGTCGTCCACATTAACTTATCGGAACCTTACTTCGTGCTTCCAGACCTGCTTTTCCCCTATTATGTAAGCTGAAATTATAATCATAGAAAGATTCTTTTCCCCTATTATGTAAGCTGAAATTATGATCATAGAAGGATTCTTTTCCCCTATTATGTAAGCTTATTCAGAAGACTGACTTCATATAAGAGATGTCTCCTTCCTTCCCTCAAAAAGTATGTATGGATTCTTTTTTCACCATATTGTCCAAATAATACACCAAGGGTGTTGTAATCCAAAGTTGATTCTTTGCCTTGCCAACTATTGAGGATTTTCTTCAAGTCTTCAGGCAAACGTTCCAAAACATTACTTAAATCTGCCATCTATGTTTGCACTGTAAGTGAAGATGGTTGACTGATTCTGAGGTTTCTTCGCATGAAAAATATCTCCCAAGAGGTTGCTTCTTCTTCTTTATGGATTATTTCGTGTCAAGCAGGCATCATGAGCTGTATTTCACTCAAAACAAGCTACTTTGGGGGCTCGTCTTCTAGATAATATTCCTGGGCCAACACCTTCCTCGGCTGATTGCCAGAACTTGTAGCAAGATTTGACAGTAAATTTGCCATCCTTGTTACCCGTCTATAGCATGGAGCCCTTCAGGTTCTCTTCCAGAGTAACTGTTTCCTGTTGCAAATATAACACTCTCATTTTCAATCATTGAATATTCTTCTGGTTATAAAAAGTCATCTATTACCAGAATTACAAGCTGGAATAGGCGTTCCTTTGTGCATTCTACTTATCTGCTGGAGATCCTGGATTGTCTCTGTCCGTTACTTAACTGATATAAGTACCAACTGACAAAATCCCTCATTGTTAAAAGAATTGGATATTTGACTCCTGATCATTTCCCATATATTCCTTAACTTGCTTGGATTTGAGATGTAATAGTAGTTGTTGTGTATCCTATATTTTCTGTATATCTGTCTCGTTTTTTTTTGTTTCTGTCTAGTTCTTTTCCTTTTCCTCTTCTGTTTTGGTGCTACTGTATTTTGATCTGACTGAGCATATGAGAGTGTAGTAGACAATGATATCTATCTTGTGTGAGCTCAATGAGAAGAAATATGTGCATTACTTTCCACTTCCCATTTTGCCGTCTGTAAAAGCACATGTCTGTACCTTGTGGCTACTGCCGGGATTAACATATGAGAGTGTAGTAGACAATGATATCTATCTTGTGTGAGTTGAAGAATTAAGTGCATTAGTCTGTAAAAGCACATGTCGGTACTCTGTGGCTACTGCCGACATTTTTATTCATTTTCTTAATCAATGTTTCAGGTTTTCGAGAAGTCTCTACAGTGCACTTTTTCAAGCTTTGAAGAGGTTGGAACATATGTCTTATATTGTTATTAGTAGTCAATTTTTCCTCTGCCCTTTCCTGCACAACAGGTTTAAGAGAATGCCCACTGCTGAGAACAAGGGAAATTCCTTTAGAGATTTTGGGATCGATTTTATAGAGCTGGTTCAAACCATTAGCTGTGTTGAGTGTGTTTTAAGACTTAAAAGAACAGTTTATTAGATTATTAACTTATTCATGTATGTTGCAGTATCTTGATATATTTCTCACAAGAGTTGATGGCTTAAGGCGGAGGTTGTCTTTATTGACATCTGGAGCGGAAAGCAGCAACTTAGATTATATAATTATACGGGAAACTTTTCAGGTATACTTGCTTATTGCTCAAAAATTTTGACCTCCTGTTGGTGTTACCCTTGCCTGGGAATTCAGTTTAGGTTTTTTTTGTTTCGCTGTTGGTTCTTGCTTTGCACAGAGGATTTCACGCAACATCCAAAATCAGAATAGTTTTGTACTTTAATATTTTTACAAGGTAAATAAGTTTATTAATAATGGTAAAATATTAGCTGTATACCAAAAGGCTAAATTGGTTAGTGAAAGCATGAATGGTCAAACGGGCTCTTTGTACAACAAGAACAACCAATTATGCTTGGTTATGAACTTCAATCGTGGTTCTTGTGTGTCCTCGACTCCCCATCTACGTAAGCTTTAAGTAGACAGGTTTTATTCAACTTTCTTTAATCACTAAATAGAGAGTTGGCTCAACTTGATAGTTCTGCAAATTACATGTGTCCACTATCATAGTTGACTGCTTAATTAACAGTTTTTGTTTCCAAGAATAAGTTTTGGCAATACTTCTAAAAATTTGTCTGTCAATCCTTCTTCTATTGTCTTCCTATTCTTTCTCTGGATTTCCACAATTTCTGATACTTGGAGTCGGAATGACTTACTATACTTCTATATCACGACTCGACTATTGTGTTTCTGACTTCTTCATTTTAATAGATCTCGATTTCCTGATTACAGATCTCCCATCTGGCCTTTTCATTTGTTCTAAACTAGTATTATTGAACTCAAATGGTCAAAGTCACATGCTTCTTGGCTGTCTTATCGCTGGAATATTCAACATTTGATTTTGTTCTCATCTGTCCTCTGATGAAATTAAGAATTTTGGGTGAACACTATCTAAGTAATCATGTTAGGCCAACTGCTGCTTGATTAGCAATTGAAACTTCTTGTACCATTCACGCCATCTCAATTCTGTAATTTATCCTTGATATTCTTTCAAGATTTTCTGATCTTGCAAGAAATAATTTTTTTTCATAACCCACTATGAAACTAAAGGTACTCTCCTTTTCTTCCAGCGTGCATCAGATTATTTGTCTCCACACCTGAAGAACACAGAAAGTTTATTGCGGATGTACAGATATTGGGCCCGCTTAGAATCAACTCTGGGGAAAGATCTAGTTGCAGCCCGTGGTGTATGGGAGCGCCTGCTTAAAATCAGGTTTTCATGCACACGCTCTGTTATTATGTCGATACATCAGCATGCAAATTAAATTAAGCTCGATAATTTGTAATATGATCCAAAAGTGTCTTCCTTGTTGTAATATAATTTGTTTTGCAGTGGATCTGTGCTAGAGGTGTGGCAAGGGTACATAGCTATGGAAAGTGCGATGGGTAACATTAATGAAGCTAGATCTCTCTTTAAGAGATGCTACAGTAAACGGTTTCCTGGGACTGGCTCAGAGGTATGTTCTTGTAACAAACTGCTTATATCATATCCGTCCTTACATTAGTCATGATTTCCTTCAAGGCAAGGTGAAATGCTCAGCTACAATTTTATTAATTATGTTTCTGGAGCAATCAATTTCGAAATGATTTTCAGGGCCATGAAAACAAACTTTTAATCTTCAGTACTGTGTATTTGAGGTACACAAGTCTGTAATTGTGCTTTGAAGCATGGTTTTTGTCATGCTGGGTTAATCTAATGGATAGGCATTGCGCCTTGTACCGGAGGAATATCTCTCAACTAATTAAGTACCATCAATTTTGCTTTTTATTGTGAAAACATGCTTTACAAACGAACATGTGTCAAGAGTGATTAGTTCTTGATTCTCGTTGGTGCTTTATGTGGCTGCTTTTGTGCTATCCCTTACATCTATCTATCTGTTATGTTTATCTTTTACTGGATTGTTCTTTGCAGCCTAAGTTGCTATTTATTTTAAATTAGATGATACCCCTTCTTCTAAAAAACAGAATCATTCAGGACATATGCAATTCGTGGATTTGCTTCGAGAGAGAGTATGGTGCCCTGGACGATTTTGACCTTGCAGTTAAAAAGGTAATGCAGGTTAATTTCATTGCTTCTAGGGTTTGCTCATATGTGTGCTAATTCATGCTTCAGTTGTAATGTAAGATGTAATGATACTTGAGCTGTCCTTGATGTGCCATAGGGGAACATTTCCAATCTCCCAATGCATTTCAGAATTCTACTACTCAAGACTAGTAATTATGTTAACTCTTATCTTTCCATAATCAAATAAGAACATTAGAAATTTAGCAATCTGCCTGATGTTGCTCGCGTAGCTTGCGTCAGTGATGTAATTGTGCTTCTCTTTGGTATGCACCAGTCGCATTTTAGTTTTAAAAAAGCATTTCTGGTGGAGCTACTCTTTTTCTATTTTTGTGGATGCATCACTCTTCTGATGGGAATATCTATTCTCTGAGTATCTTATTGGCGGATTTTATTTCTGATGGATCTGTTTCACCGTTCTCTAATTGTTTCAGGTCACTCCTCGCCTTGAAGAACTGCAGTTATTCAAACTACAAGAAGCTAAGAGCATCGGTGTGTCAGCAGATGATGGAGACAATTCTTCTAGGAAAAATGTGCGTGAAAAGAGGAAGCCGATATCTAATTTAATTGAAGAACAATCTCCTGCTAAACGTCACAAAGATAAAGCTAAAAATGTTAAAATCACTTCTGAAGATGGTAAAGGCATCGCAAAAGAACCGGTCAAGGTAAATGATAAAAAACCAGATGTGGCTGCTAGCAAGCCAGTGAGTGGAAGCAAAAAAGAGAACAAAGATGTCACTTCAGGGAAACCACAACAGTATGATGACCAGTGTACTGCATTTGTATCTAACCTGAACCTCAAGGTAGTTGTCTGTTGATGTTTCTTGAAGCCTAAACCCTCCTGAATGATATTGCATATCTTAGCAACCTTCAGTTAATTGGTTGTTTGTTACTGAGACAGGCAACCCATGATGACCTACGTAAATTCTTCAGTGATGTTGGAGGAGTGGTTGCTGTACGAATATTAACAGACAAGTTCACTGGCAAGTCAAGGGTATATCTCTCTTTCTCTAGGCATACACAGCAAGAAATTTAGCTTATGCTTACCTTCTAAGTCTCAACAGTGCAGTGTAAAGTACCTTCTCTTTTGCCATATAATTATAAAGATTCACCCTCTAGTTCTTAATTATCATACGCCCACTAATTTGGTGATTTCCGAAAAGTAACTTTAAAATTTTTTTTGGTGTTCTTTTCCCAGCTCCCGGAGCCAATTTCATGAGATACTCCACTGTCTGGGAACTGGAGTCGAATAGTTTCTTCTTTTATTTTTGCCTACATTTCTACCGTTCTTTTTTAATTTCTTAACATTGTGCATTCGAGTATCTGTTGCAAAAATTCAAGGAATAAAATAAATCGTGAAAATTAGATATACGGAATTGTCATTTGAAACCCTCACCTGTATTGGGTGGGAATGCACAAAAGTGTGAACAGTTTGTCTGGACACAGCTTGCAGCTCCAGCAATTTCGAAATTTCATGATCCACTGAGAAACACAATCATCAGAATCAACTAAATGGTTCTAACTAGATCCTCGACCTATATTGGGCAATTATTAGGATTAGTTCTTGTGAAGTTCTCAAAAATTGTGGGACTTGTGCATAATAGAATCGAACATTTTTGAGCTATATTATATGTGATTCATAATTGTTTTCTTCGTTGAACATGTTTAGGGATTGGCTTATGTGGACTTCTCAGATGACAAACACCTGGCTGCAGCCGTGGCAAAAAACAAACACACATTGCTTGGGAAGAGAGTGAGCATTGCTAAGTCAGATCCCAAGGGCAGAAAGAGAGGAAGTGCTGCTCCCGGTACATCTTTGAGACAAGGTATGGTTGGCTTCAGTTGTTTTCACAGGATTTGCATGTTCTTATTAGTTCCATTCTCTACCTCAATGCAATTACTTCGTAGATACTTATTCATTCTGTATCAACATTTGAAGAAACTGATGTGTAACAAGGCGAAAATATAATGGATGCAAATACTGTTCCTTTGCCTCTGTTATTTCCATTGGTAAGGAGATGAGGGCGTTTTTTTTACACTTTTCTGGTTTCTCTGCTGGAGCTTGAATACATTTTCAAGTAGAGGTTTCTAATCTTTTCCCGTTATTTTTGGAGTTCATGTTGCCTTGTTCACCTCTTCTCTGGTTCCCTTGGTCGTTTTTGCTGTGTGATTTCTATATCTAGTTCCAAGTTTCTTTATCACCACTTCTATGTTTCAGCTTGTGCAATCATTAACCATATGCAGCTCTTATTGGTGTTGAGCTACCGATGTAGCTTACTGCAGAATGAACTATTATAATAATGTTCATGATCTACGTGCTGTCTTACTTTCCTCTAAAAATGCTCTTCATGTGTTACTAATCTTGGTGAATCTAGTCAGTATTTCTACTCATTGCATATATTTGCCTGTTGTCTCACTGTTAACACAAGCTGAGGGGATTAAAATGGCAGGTGATAATGCTGATCAAACTACTGAGAGCTCAAAATCAGGTGCCAA
This sequence comes from Solanum pennellii, assembly GCF_001406875.1. Taxonomy (NCBI): domain Eukaryota; kingdom Viridiplantae; phylum Streptophyta; class Magnoliopsida; order Solanales; family Solanaceae; genus Solanum; species Solanum pennellii. The sequence continues at coordinate 102,141,218 of NC_028637.1, forward strand.
AAATTCTGCTGAAGGTTCCGAGGGGGGGCTTCAACCTTCTAGTCATCACCGGGCATCTAATATCCAGCTCAAAGGTAAGAATACGTTTGCAATGCCCAGAACTGTCAGGCCACTGGGTTGGGTCGACAAAGATCAACCCAAATCAAAAGAATCTGATTCTGTGGAAGATGAAAATCCTAAATCCAATGATGAATTCCGGAAAATGTTCATCAGATCTTGACATAACTTGAAATATGAAAAAACACTAGATATAGTTGTGTATGTGTCGTCATAGGATGTTAAACTTAAGCTCTCTATAGAGTTGTGTTAACCTTTTATGGGTATATTATTAGATCTAAACTTAATGATCTTACAACTAACATTTTTGGATCCAATCTCAATTCTGAAGTGCATTAAATTAAATGATTGTATAAATTCAAATCATAATTCTGAAATACGACACGCTTAAATAGTAATTCATCAAGACTACTAAATTAGTTACCAATCACCATGTTAATATGCATATTAACACTTATGTATGAAATCTATCTCTCAATGATGATTAACTATTGTTGTATATAAATGTATTTAAGATTTGGGATTTGGGATTCCCGCCCATGATGTTTGAAAGGAGTGTGAAAAAATAATGAATGATGTGGGGATGAAAACAGAAAACTATGTGAAAAATGACAAGTCTGCAGGCAGGGATACCCATGTCTAATCTGAAACTGTGGTGGTTTTCTTACACGACAAAACAAATCTGACACTAGAGTAACCTCAGAATGACAACTTCATTTTTTCCAGGACAACACACTATTTTACCCTTGAAACAAATAATAATTCTTTTTTTTAAGCACTGATTTTGAACATGTCTGATGAACAAAATTTCAAGTTCGTTTGGTAGAGTGTATTGAAAAAAATAATGTTTGCATCACCTTGTATTATTAGTACCTTGTTTGTACACTTTTCAAATATATGTATAACTAATGCTTACATTGGTAATATGTTGTACGTTGAAGAATGTATACTAATATCATCTACTTTTATGCATATCTAATGCATGCATTAACACTATTAAAGACGCAATTGTCTTCAAAACTTTTTTTACATCTTTTTCACTATATTTGTGGAGGGTATTTTTGTAAATAAATATTTGTCTTGAAAAATGATATAATGCATAATATTTTTAGAACTCCAAACTGAACGGTGCATAAGAAAATCTCATCATAATTAATAAAAGCGTTACTGATGTCATCATTACTGATACATTATATTTTGCATTATTCTTTTACACTCTTAGCTTTACTGATATCAGAACTCAGATCAATATAAAGGGGACGAATAATGGTAATTTTAGTGAGTAATTTGATTACAATTATGAGCAAGTGTTAAAATCTTATGCCATAAAAGTACATGTAACGTGAAAACCAAATAAAAGACAGATTATAAAGTCAACCAATTGGGAATATTATTGTACTTGATGATAGAATTACTCTTCTGTGCTAACTGTACATAAATACAGGTTCATATGTATTTTGAAACACTTTCGATCCATATTTCTACAATACAATTTAATTGAACATATTCAGATACACTCCTCCATAATTCATTAAGTGCAATAGTAAAAATCCATAGTAAAAAAGGTTGTTTTTTTCTCAGTACCAATGTGGGTAAAAAGCATGTTTATAAGCAAGAAGAATAATTTTTACTGTGGCGTGCATTCACTTACCTTTAAGAAAAGAGAAGAAAAGAAAACACACTGCATGTTTCTAACTTTTTTTTTAAAAAAAAAAAAAACTTTATTGGATCACTCAATTCTCTCACTCTGTATTATTTCAGCTTTCTAAACCAAATTTATTTCTCTTTTACTCTTTATTTTGTTGATTATGCATTTTGTCTCCAACCCCACCCCACCCCACCCTACCCAAACCTCACCCACCCACCACACCACACTCACCATCATAACTAAGAGCCTGTTTGGCTCAGCTTAAAAGCTAGTCAAACTGATTTAAAAGCTGGTTTTTGACTTATTTAGCTGTTTGGCAATACTCAAAATAACTTATTTTAAGTTAAAAAAAACTTATTTTAAGCCAAAAGTTAAAAGCTGGGGTAGGGGTGCTTTTTCTTTTTTAGCTTATAAGCTGTTTTAAGTTGACCACATTTTTATCTTTTTGCCCTTAATATTTTTATACAATCTCCAAATTACCCACATAACCCTAACATTTCTTTCTTTCATTTTTCTCTTTTCACGTTTGGCATAGCAAGTTCAGCACTTTTATCCAAACGCATAACTGCTTATTTTAAAAATAAGTTTCAGCACTCAAAATTACTTTTTTAAAGCTGTTTTTATTAAGCCCATCCAAACGGGCCCTAAATAAACATTGCTCTACGTTTACTTTTATTTGTCATTTTGAACTTAGCACGTTTTGTAAGTGACAATAATTAATATGAGTATTTTTCACAATATCAATTGATGTAGTACTTGCTTTGCATTTTATGTGGATAACTGCAAATAATAGAAGTTGTTGAAAAATGAGAGAACAATACCATATAGGTTCTTGCATGACAAAAATCATAATGCTAGCTAAATGTTAAAAGTAAGACAAATAAATTAAAACAGACGATATATTACTAAGTAACAGTAGGTTCATGTGGGAATCCATGATGATGAAGAGACCACATCCGTCAAAATAGGGAAAATTTAAGACCATAACTCTTTGTTTCTTCATGACTAATAAGTACGTATCTTTTTTCAATTATTATATTTCTCTATTTCTAAGTTATGACTTTAATTTAATTGTTATAAAAACACATATACATAATGCATTTTTTTATCAATAAATAAGAATTTAAAACAGTAGGTAAAATTAAGTCCAATACTGAATACACCTTGGGTAGGGCTGGACCGATATCAACTGGTTCCATCAAGAATTAGAATCTTCAAATTTAAAGTATTTTTTGTTGTCTCAATAAATTCAGATTATAAAAGCTGGTTCAGAATATTTACTTTTGATTCACCTTTTTTTCAAAAAAAAAATAATAATAATTTTAACATAGGCCATATATATTGTAGCATGTACTGTATGGAGAATATATAAAGGATTGGAAGAAGAAAAAGCAAATTAGAGCATGCAAATATTCCCTATATATAATGAAAACTTGTCGTGTTAGAATGTGTGCACATAATTTAATCATGCAATGGATCGTATAAAATTTATTTTTCTTTAAACTGACGTGTTAATAAATGATATTGATTTAGAGTTATATTCTTTTGAATACGAAGTCGTTTTTATAAAAAAAATTTAATGAACAGGACATGATGACCGTGAAACTAGATGATAATCATAATATATATTATACACATTAAATAAATGATTTGTTGAAGAAAAAATACCAAACTATTATATCTTGATCATTTTAAAAATTGATCCAACTCCCAAACACTGTTTTCCCTTATTGTTTTTAATAACCACAATAATAATTCACGTGGGTAATCATTATATATATATATATATATATACACTCAATAATTAATATATAGTGAGTGGAAAATGTGTACATAAAGAATGTTCGATGAGCAAATTTTATAAAGTTGTAAATCTAAAGGAATTCCTTTTCTCCTTATCATCAAATAATATTTTCTTTTTTTTCAAGCCACATTCTAGTAGTCGTAGATTCGTAGTATTTCTCACGTATCTTATTATCGTTCATTTTTTATTAGCTATCTATTATTTTTGTGCTACAATTAGTATTATTTCGCTTTTGTTAGATATTGTTTCAAAATGCTTTAGGTTATTTTTCCTTTGAGTTGAGGATTAAATATAAGAGTAAGGTATGTGTATATTATCGACTTATTTGATACGATCCTTTTTTTTAGGCTACACTGATATTATATAGTGTATCTTTTCGACTTGACCCTATTGTCTGAGACTACATTAATTTGCTTATATAATCTATCTTTTTGATCTGATCTTATTTATCGAGACTACACTAGATATGTTGTTTTTTCTAACCAATTTGTAGAAGAATACGAATGGATATGTGATGGTGTAAAAGAAAAGATAAGTCTTTTTAACTTTGAATCTCATGCCTTGCCTTGAAGGAGAATATATATAATATAAATAAATGTCTGGTGTGTGCATGTGCCTTTTTTTCTGAATCTAAAATGTAGACAAAAATATTTAAAGCCAAAAGAATGTTCTCAACGGTTACTCTTTATTTTATTTTATTTTTTACTTTTTGTTTTCTAACACTTTTTCTATTTTTTATTTAAAGAAAAAAAAAAGAAACATTGTTTATGTCTTGTCCATATCATTGAACAATCACCTATCTCATTTAATTACATCTTCGAATTGACGTATGATTCTCCTACATAACCATTTTCCCAACAAAATTATTATTTTTACCATCATAAAAGTTAAATTTCATTTATTTTGTTTGCAAAATAAGAAAAAATAAGAATGTATAGTAAGTTAATATTTTGCCTCTTGTTGTTAACGTTGAAAGTTTCCTTGGTAAAATTGTCTATTAGTTCAGTGATATTTGAGAAATTTTATTAAAATTAATGCCTTCGATGACATAATTTTGACTATATGCTAAAAATAAATTTCATTCTTAATAGCTAGTTATATATTTACATATTCTTCAAGTCTGATAATAAGACACAAAAATCTAATGTATAAAGTTACTCGTATTGGAAAGAGAATGTCAATTGTAAATATAACTCGTTAGACGATCTATGAAATTTTCCTAGTAAAAATGGATTGATAGCAATTTTGAGTTATCGTAAAGAATTCAATAAAGTCAGGTATTGCATGAGTGCAAAAATGTGGCAAAATGATACTACTGTCAGCTTTCGAAAACCCCTATGCTATGACTTGAAGCAAAGCAACTTCTCCCTCCGTTTTATTATATTTGGTTCAATTGCTATTATGACTGGCCGATAATATTTTAAAATTCTAAATTTTTAAATATTACTCTATTATTTATATCATTATTTAATACTAATAATAATATAGGGAAAACGTATTTAAATTTCCTTAATTATTTATCGTAAATCGATATTCAAAATGATATACATCTATTTTTTGATATAGCTAGGAGCGAAGTAAAATGAAACGAATGAGTACATTATAACTATTCAATCAGAAGGAATCCCAAGGTTCAAAAATGTAGGATTTTCTATATATAAAGTACATAAAGTTGAGCCCACTGTTCATTTTACAAGCATACAGAGAAAGAGAAATTATGCAAACAAGGATTGATATATATATATACACACATATACTCAATTAATAATAATAATAATAATATATGGGGCTCACTATTTCTAAATATATATATATGTTTTTGAGTATTTCCCAAACAAAGCTACTTCTTTTTCCCTACAAGTAACTTCCTTGACATGTAATGTAATGTACTCATGTATCAATTGG
>NC_028637.1:102146926-102174209 GCF_001406875.1 Solanum pennellii
ATATATATATATATATATATATAAACAAAACATTTTTACCTTTTTTTTTTGTGTGTTGAGGGGGTAAAGATGGTTTGCCAAGTGCAAAATTTCAAATAAATGTATTTTTGGTGTAATTATTAGTACTTACTAGCTATTAAGGTCAACTAATTCTTTAACTAAAATATTTAAGGAGACCTCACTAGAGAGGTAATTTAAAAGACTTTTGGACGAAATATATACATTGTCAAAATCAGTAGAAAAGAAATTTACCTTGTCGTAAAAATATAGGAATAGTGATTAGACAACTTATAAATGAGATAGATTATTATTTACAACATATAAAAAATTGACTAATTGTGGTTAACTACTATCCGTTGACAGTTTCACAAGAATTAATCTGTTTGACCATTTTGAACAAGCCAAACTAATATCAAATAGCTTTCGCATTTACATCTGCTTATTTTCGGTCCTAACATTATATTGCATGAGTAATTATAAGCCTGGTTAAGCAGGCAGAGAGTGATATAATGTACTCCATATCAATAGGATGCCTCTTACAATTGCAATTATTTATGTTATAATTTTGGTCAAACAATCTTTTAAAAACAAGAGAAAGCATGCAATGTATTTCCTTTTGAAGTAAAAAAAGGGTAAGAGAGAGAATTTGATATTAGTGAAATTAATGATTGTTAAAAACATTAAATTTAATAAAATATTTATATTATTAATAATTTTCTTAATAAATATATAATGATAAATAAAAGCGAACAAAGAGAAATTTATATTATTGTAACAATTAGTTGGGTGTAAAAAGGTTTTTATCATACTCAACTAAAAAGCATGATTTTGAAAATTTAAAATCCAAAAAGTGATAATCGATGGCTAAATTTATAGCCTTACCTAAAATTGTGTAATTAAATGATCATTTTGATTTGACTAAAGCAAATAGCTCTTCCTCATGAAAATATCACATTATATTGAAGTTGGGTGTTTAGTACGGCGAAAAATATTTAATTTGAATACAAAGATTATCATTTATTTAGCTCTACATCCCGAAAATACCAGTGCATCACGCGTATGATATTAATATGGCATATACGTCTAAAATTAACATAAATATATGAAATATAGGATGTAACATCAATAGCTAAACTTCTTTTTTCCATAAATTTTATCACACTTCGACCGATTAAATTATATTCAAAGTTAAAATTCATAGTTCTATATATATTTGAGAAAATGCATAAGTACCTCCTCAACCTATGCCCAAAATTTTAGAGACACGCTTGTACCATACTAACGTCCTATTATCCCATGAACTTATTTTATAAGTAATTTTCTACTCCTTTTCGGTCTACGTGGCACTAGCTTTAAGAAAAAGTCAAACAACGTTGGACCCACAAGATAGTGTCACGTATGCTAAAAAGAAGTAGAAAATTATTAATAAAATAAGCTCAGGGGTAATAGGATCTTAGTATAGTATAAGTGTGTCTCTGAGATTTCGGACATTATCCCTATATATTTAACAAAGTTATTTCAATACAATTGAGTCAATATTTAATTTTTATTATACTCACTATTCATCAATTTCAACCTAGGGCAAATTTAACATTTGAAGTTAAGAATTTCACTAAATTAATTATATTTAGATCAAGCTGAATTTCTTATATATTTCAAATTAATCTTTCTTCTACTCACTAATCCAACACGTACATTGAGTCAGAATAGTATGTAATATGTTATATGTATCGATTTTTGCACAAATAGATACATATATGATTCTGCTACAATTTTGTAATAAGATGAGTGTAATAAATGATATAATTATAAAAACACAAGGAAATTGTGAGATCAAATAAATACACAGATAATTAGGGGCTGGCAGTGATTGAGATAGATGGACAATTTTTTTTTTATCAGAAATCTTGAAAATTGTGATCAAATTTCTGTGTGTGTGTGTACTGTTTATGTATTCTATCTACCCCATTTATTATTTCATGTGGCCCTGCTAAATTACAGTACTATAATAATTAACCCAACCTCCTTTTCTACTCAATATATACAACCCCCCCCCCCTAAATATATTTGGAATGTTGAACAAAACAAATCCTTTTTTAGGTATCAGTGATGAAATACCAGAAATAGTAATATATTTTTACAAATAAATTTAATTATAATTAATATTTGAAAAAAATAATTATTACATTTCATCTGTCAGCAAACAGTACTAATGGTACTAGTTTATGAAGAACTTTTTAAAAAAAATATATGTATATATTTTTTATTTTATTTTTTGAGTTGACTAATTCATAGGATAAAATAATTACAAAAAAAGAATAAGAGATGGAATCATATTTTATTAGCATTTGAATGGACGAGAAAAGTGAGAGACAAAAAAATTAAAGTCTCTTTAAACAGAGTGGTGGATTTTGGAATAAAGAAAGGATAATGAAGAATATTTTAAAAGTCTTTTGTGGATTCAGAATTTCATAAATTATGAATTTATTTTTGAGCATGTTAAAAAATATTTGCATCGAATATTCTAAGTATTTACAAGTTTTTATTATTGAAATTACAGTCAAATGGGTATATAATAAGTTATTTTATCCACCTTTTTCTCATCAGAAATAAATTCACTACATTTTAATCTCTAACGTTTTTTTTTTTATATTATAGTGTTCAGACCAGTTTTTGCATCGAGAAATATTTTTCATGTAATCGAACTAAAGTATTATGCATAAAATTGACATATTAACTTTATATTAAAACTTTACTTGTCAAGAGTAGCTCGTTCAAATACTAAGTACGTTCATTTTTAATTCTAAAATTATAAGTTCGAGTTATTGAAAAAAATTAAAATTTTCAGGTAACAGGAAAAAAAACAATTACTTATGTCCCTCATCCTTAGTCTTTAGGACACAAAGAATATATATAATGCACACATTTGTAACTTCTTTATTTCATTTACTCTTATTTATGTATATATCTAGAGCTAGACTAGATAATAACTTTCTTTCTAGCTATAGTATGAAAACGTTATCATCTATTTCAATTTCATTAACTTTCTTATAGTAATTTCATTTATGAAATTTGAAGAAAAAGATAATTTGTGCGTAAATTTTATTATTATGTAAAAAATAGAACAAATATTTTTTGAATATAAATTAAATAAAAATATAACACGAAAAAAAATGAAAATAAAATGAGGATTAGTTTTACGAAGTGAGACTTTATAATTAGGTATACAATTGTCTGAGATTGCGTGTTTGAAAGAAGAAACTGATGGATGGACTCTGAATAATATGCAGTTGTCCTTTTGATATTCCACAGCCACATCATTATCTTTTTTTCACTATTTTCTTTTCATTTTACTCTCATAGTATAATACAATTTAATTATTTATTATATTTCTTTCAAAAAAATATTTTTATAATTATAATATTTAAAATTGCATTTCAAAAAAAGTAATATTTCATGTGGACTATTGGTATAACAAGTGGGATCTAACAACTTATTAGTAACAAGGATAAAATATTGTTACACTTTATTTGGATCATTGTTACCAATTGTTTCATAATATATTGTATTGTATTGTATTCTACTGTATCGTATTATATGATAAATACATTGTTTGGGTAAATTGTATTGTTTGTTGTTGTTTAGTAACATTTTAATTGTTTGATTTGATTGTATCGTACTGCATTGTAATGTATAAATTTACTTAAATATTCTTAATTATTTTAAGGTAGAAGGTTTGACTAGGTTTAAATAATTAAGGTAAAGGATAAAATAGTATTTTGAAATATTTTGTAAAAATTTAATTGAAAAAATAAATTAAGTAACAATGGAAACACATCAAATTGGTTGTTCCATAAGATAGGGGTTTCCACTGTTACGGAACAACGAAATTTAATAATACAGTACAATACACTTTAAGTAACAATCAAAATAAACATTATAGATATAGTAACGATACAATCAATACAATGGATAACAATGATCCAAACATAGTGTTAGTGTTCCGTTAAATATTTGCATGTGTTATTTATTTTTTTTAACCGATTGAAAAGAAGAGTATATTATTAAGAATAGATGGTCAAAAATAGTTATTGTTTAAAAAAATGAAAATGTAACTAGTTGTTTATTTTTATAGTTTCTCCTTTTTTTTCTCAGTTAAAAATATTAAAAGAATAAAATTAATATAGTATAAAATGGAGAGGAGTATAAAGTATACAAACTGGGACAAAGTTGAAAGTACCATTATTACATTACCCATTCTATTTGCTTATATATACTAGTACTAGTAATAATATATATTTACTTATTTTGGTTTTTTTTGCTTATAATTGTTTGTTAAGCAACTTGACTGTATAAAACTCTTCTAACATATCAGAAATACAAAAATTTTAGTTTAATAATGTCATTATTTATTTTTATTTTTTGTTACAATAAAGTATAAAAAGGGGTGATGATTTAGTGCAGATAATAGAAAGTCTGAAGTTTGAAGAAATTAACCCACTAACCATGTAATCCATTTTCAGCTAAACACCTAATTATACCGTGTCTATCACTCTGATTAAAATCAATTATCTTTAATCAATTTGTTATTGCTAAATAAGAAATTTCCAACAAATTATTGTTCCAGGCAATTTGGCCTTTAGAAGGGAAATTTTTTTTTAATTAGTTTTTAACTCATAATTTGTGAAATATATTATATATTTTTAAAAAGTAAAAAATAAAAACTTGGTTAGTTGAGCCTACGAAAAATTCTTTTTATTTTGTACTTTGCTATTTCAGGGCAAGTTTGCCGTTCTTTTTTCAACCAAATAATAAAGAAAATAGAACTCCAAACAGCACAGAATAAACATTAAATGGAACTCATTAATTTTATTAAATCTTTTGGCAATTTACTATTTGTAGTACTGGACTTAAGTTTATTATTTTATTAAATAAATAAAATGCACACCAATTTATTTTCTCTTGTTTTTCCATATATTTTTAAGTCTCACTAATAAAAGAATCACACCGCGAAAATTAAAGAAACAAGAAAAATTAGTTCCCCTATATATGAAATGATGGGTTTTTTTTCTTATACTAATTACATTGAAAAGTTGATTTGCTTTTTACGGTATATTTAAGTGATTTATTTTTTTCACGTGTTTTTTCATTTAGCGGAGGACTAATTAAATTCATATACAACAGATTATCAGTCTATTTAAATCAATTCACATATTTTAATTTAAGAGTATAAAATTTAGGGAAAATAGTATTCTTTTCTTTAATTTTTTAAATTTTATGGTAAATTAAAATAAGACAAATTAATTGATACAAATAGAAAAGTAGATACTCTTGTTTAAAAGTATAGTTTAATTATAGGGTGTTAATGTCATTAAGATTCACATGAGTTGCATGCATGAGTGGATATTTTGGTCAAAGTTAGTCTTAAAGAGAGTAGATTTACATTAATACAAAATGTAATTAATAAATCACGAGTGGTGTAATGAGCCACATAAAGGCTTTGTTGCTTATATGTCTAATTAATTTCATGCATTTGATATTACTACTTCCTCCATCATATTATTTCCCCTTTTCACACGACATTACAAAAATTATAATTAATAATACGATTTCATTTATAAACCTTTAAAAACACTTCTTCAAACATTCACAAATAAATATGAATATTTTAAAAAAATAAAAAATAAAAAAGGTAATACAAGGAAAAATCAATTAATATTTTTTAATTTAAAAAGGTGAAAACTAACTTTACTAAAATAAATTAACTAATATAAGATGAAAAGAGTATTATCTTATCATCATCCCATAAATTAAATATACACTAATAGTAATATAAAAAAAAATTACACAATCCATTTATTTTTCACCTACTATAATTAATATGTCATTTATTATGTTGTGTAGGTCATTTGCAATTTATTAATAGCTAACTTTCAAGTAATATGGTTGTAGAAAATTACTTTATTTTCTCAGTATATACTTAGATAAGTTCTTCCTTATAATAAGTTTAAATTATTGTTTACAATAATAACGTAAAAAAATTTGAAAATAATATTAATATATAACTTAATGATAATGAATTTAACTCATTGTATACATTAACAACGCAAAAAAATGAAAATAATATTAATATATTATTAAAGAATGACAAAAGTACCACATCGGTGATTAATGAGATGAGTCAACTCCTTATAAGACTCGAGCAATTCTCTTCCCCTTGATCTAACTTTTGTGGTGTGAGTTAGGCCTAAAACCTAATTTCACATATATAACTTAATGTGTAGCTATAAGTTAATCGTATGAAATCTTGAAATTTGACTATCCAAATTCAAAACGTATCAAATAAGTCATTTTAACTTGACATGAAATCTTGAAATTTGACTATCCAAATTCAAAACGTATCAAATAGATATAAACGAAGAAAAGTATTTGTGAATTTGTGATGAGTAAGTTACTTTGGCTTTTTTGAAAATTCACCTAAGGTAAAAGTCATACTCCATATGGAACCATCACCGTCTTGCTTGCCTTAATCTAGCAGTTTAGATTTATGTGCATTTTTCACCAATATTCACCTTATTCTATTTTTCAAATATTTTTTTTTAAATTTTCGAAAAAAAAAAGATTGCTTGTAGGAGAGTTTATATATTTTATGTACTAAGAATTAATTTATTTTCCTTTTTGTGTGTTAAGAAAGTCTTTATTGGATTCTCTGTATGTCTCTCTCTTTATCCTCCTCACTCTCTCTGACACACTGCACTCTCTATATGGCGTAATTTTGGTGCCTGATAGTGCAAGCTAAGCAAGCACCCCACTTTTTTTTTCTTAATTTCCAAAAAATATTTTTCTCCACTAAAATAAAAAGAAAAAAAAATATATTTTTTTTAAAAAAGATAACTTAATACTAACCATCTAAAAATTAGTGAAAATGGTACATTATTCTTTGTAATTATAATATAGTTTAATTAATTACTATGTTTATTTATACTAATTTAGAATTAATCTAAATTTTTTTTAACAAAAAGGGATATTAAAATGAAACTCATTAAATAAATAAAAATGTTTTTTTCTTCCTCTCTCCTCCTATCTCTCTCCAACTCTTTTTAGGGTCCTCACTACTTCTATAAGCTCATGTTAAGTGCTTCACTCACTAGCAAAAACCACAACAAAAACACTCTTTCCCCTTTGTCTCTCTTCACTTCATTCCTTTGTTTATTTTTTGTCTATCTCATCTTCTTCTTCATCATCTCTTTCATTTTATATTACCACCAAAATTAATTTCCATAAAAGAAAACAAAAAACAAAATCTTGATCATTTTTTATAGTTTTTGTCTCTTGCTTTTGAAATCTTAAAGAATCTCTTCTTGATCTTTACTAGTCTTTTTTTCAAGAAAACAATTTTGCAAGTGTTTGACCCTTTTCTCCTTCACTTTCAAGAACTCAATTTTTAACAATGATCTTAATAGTGCTTCATTCTACATTCCCATAATGAATATGTTGATGATGCATGAGAGGGTCAATAATGTATTATTTCCTAGTTTAAAAAAAGAGTGGTGAAAATCTTCTAGTTTTTTTTTTTTTTTTGGTTATCCTACTTTTCATTACTAGTTGAAGTCAGCCACTAGTTTCAATTTTAATCATTTTAGTCTACATAGCTCTTACTACACCTATACCTTAGGTTGTACTAATTATAATAAGTTCCTATCTTGTCCCTTTTGGTCTCCACAAAAGTACAAAAAATTTTCTTGAAAGAGGTTAGAAATGGAACTTCCAAGTCAAGATCATGAGGATATGCCAATACCAATTAACAGCACATATGGACATTTGATACATCATGATCCTACACCACCCAACAATGCCAATCACATTATACCACCTTCTATGAATGGTCCTCCAATTGATGCACCACCAGTAGCAACTGCAGCAGATCATCATCATGTACCTTTCAAGAAAATAGTCAGGTACTCTTAAATTCCTATACATTCTTTTTATTATATGGTACCTCTCCTTCTATTCATGTGCGGACCTAATTCTTTTTTAACGAGCCTAAAACTTGTTTATTACTACTACACTTTTTTAGCCTTAGTATGTGACAGACACCTCTTGCCTTCTCAAATATATTTGTTGAATTGTGTCAACAATTTATTCATTTAATGAGTTAAACTCTTTAGAGATAATATTGTTGAATTGTGTGATCACATGGTCCGAAGGGTGGTCAAATTAAACTTTTACTTGATATGAAGTTAAATCTCTCTTACGCTTCGCAATTATTTATTGAATTATGTGAATATCTCAACCGTAACATGTGACCGAAGGGTGTTTAGGATAATTCTTTTTGATAACCTAATAAAACACATTACTAACATTTTTTGGCTTACCTCTAAATTGTATAATCATCTCATTTTAAAAATGATGGCTACATAGAAAATAACATTTTTGTATATTTTCAAATTAATTGTGGACAGGTACAAAGAGTGTCTAAAGAACCATGCAGCATCTATGGGTGGTAATGCAACAGATGGATGTGGAGAATTTATGCCAAGTGGTGAAGAAGGTACAATTGAAGCTTTGATTTGTTCAGCTTGCAATTGTCATAGAAATTTCCATAGAAAAGAAATAGAAGGTGATCAGCAACAATTAGCATCTTCTTGTGATTGTTTTCATCATGTGAACAATAGAGTAGTAGGAGGAGGGTCAACTAAAAAAGTGTATTTAGGACATAACCATCACAAAACAAGTTTAGGTCCTGAACCATTTGGTACAATAATTCCAACAAGGCCACCACATCATCAAATGATAATGTCATATAACATGGGCTCACTTCCAAATTCTGAATCAGAAGAACATGATATTCAAGATCATCATCATCATCATATTGGTGGGATTATGGGTATGGCTAGACCATTACATCATGTCAAAAAGAGATTTAGGACTAAATTTACTCAAGAACAAAAGGATAAAATGCTCAATTTTGCTGAAAAAGTTGGATGGAAAATACAAAAACAAGAAGAAGGGGTTGTGCAACAATTCTGTCAAGAAGTTGGAGTTAAAAGAAGAGTGCTTAAAGTTTGGATGCATAACAATAAGCATAGCCTTGCCAAGAAAAATATTACTACTACTATTCCTAATGAAAATCAACTTCCATGATTTTTATTTTTTTTTTATAAATAATAATAATATGTAGTCTAGTAGTACTAGCCCATGTTGGAAATTTCTTATGCTTGTTTTGGATTTTGTTTAATTAATTAACTAATTAATCTCATTTATCCAGTGCTGACTGGATTTATATTTAATTGTACTCTTTTTTTTAATTTTATTGAGATGACTAATTTATGAGTCAACTATTAATATATATATTTGCATTGCTTCCTAGACATTTATCTTAAAAATTAATGAGTACTATGTATTTGTTTAAAGATAAGTTATGATAAAATCAATTATTTTAATTGATAAAAAATTATTTATAAAAATATGTTTTACCTTGTAAAGGAGAAAAAAAGATTTAAGGACCTAAGGGGTATTCTTTATCATTTTTGTTATTTTATCTCCAAATAACTAATTCACATATTATAATATTTTATTTTGATCAAATATATCTTATCTTATCCTAAAATAAGTAATCAAACAATAAATAAAAAAAAGTATTGATTTTTTATTACGTAACTTTATATATATTTGTCAAACATATCCAATTCTTTTAATTAAGTGCAATAAGTACTAATTTAATATCAAGTAAAAAATCTAATGTATATGAATGCCATTTTTCAAGAGATATATCAATTCAACGTTCTAAAATAAATAATAACGAAACCGAAATTGATCTTTTAAGCTTTATCTGATTTTAATTTTCAGTAACTTATAAAAAAAATTAAAACCTTGAATCATAGATCTCAAATTCTGTCTTCGTTTTTGTCAAAGCAACACATAAAACAAGGCTATGAATTATTCACTTCTCCCAAAACTTATGGTGAAATAAATTTGAACTCTCTAAGCTACAAATTGTTCTGTTTTTAGACTTTTCCATGATCACACCTTGTAAAGGGCTTTAAAGTCTCAGATAGACAAACATAAACATGATAAATATAATTTACAAATATGGACCATGAACATAAGAAATATATTTTACACAAACTGAAATCAAATATGTGATTTCCAGCTATATTTATAAGAGACTTGTATGTGACCACATATCATATTGCATTCTTTGCATTACCTTATTAATTTTTTGTGGTCCATTACTTTAGAAATTCCCAAATTGGTTTTAACTTTAATTTTCAAACACTCTTCATGTTTAGACCAATCAACTATTTCCATGCCTTTTGATGAAAGAAAATAATAATAATAAAAAAAGTTTGTTCCTCAAGTGTAGTAGTAGAGAAAGAATAAAGGAGTACTGGCAGGTGGAGGGGTTACACCATCTCAAATAGTAAAGTAGACAAAGAGGAATTACAAATTCAAATGTTTTTTAAGACAGCGTTATGAGATTCTAAAAATTTATCTACAAATATTTGTTTGATTATAAAAGTTTTATTGTATTATAAAAATCTATGAGAAATTTCACTTACTCTCACAAAAACTTCAAATAAAACTTATATATATCAAAACATAACTTCGAGTTCTAAAAAAATTCAAATTTTCAAAATTAGCTCTTCTACCGCTCTAACTCCAAATACCTTTTATCTTTATTATAGAAGAAAACTTAGCTATTCTATAACTCAACTCCATATAATAATACATAATTTAAACAAATGGATTCCATTGGACTAACTTAAATAGTTACAAAGATATGTAACATATGTGTACACCCACACTTTACTAACCCTATTTATTGAATTATATTGAGAATTAACTCCGTCTATTTTTAATTTTCATATTTTTTTATGAGTCAAACGGTAAGTACTTTGACTAATATGTTAGGATGTATTTTTTTTTCATTATATTGATATGCAAAAAATTGCAATTTATAATACTTTTCGTATTGTTATGTAATATGCTGTAATTAAGCATTTAATTTTATAAATTACAAAACAATTTAATTATTAAAACCAATAATAAGTTTTATGCAAAATCTTCTCAGAATATTTTACACTTGGATCGTCTAATTTTTCAAACATGGCCGAAGTATAACGCTATATATATTCTCGTATATAATAGTATGTATAACATTGTGTACCAAGTTTTGTAAATTAAATGGTCCAAAGTCCAATCCATTGGACTATAAATTTTCCAAAAAAATTCTACTATTTATTGGTATAATAAAGTTAAATAAGAGTTTAGATATAACGAACATAATATGCATAATAAAGCTGTATAATTATAGTTTTGATTATTTGTTGTATCTTTAATTCTATTTGTCATGGAGGTTTGTATATTTCTGTCCGCTTGTAATATTTTGTTTGCGAATATATAAATAAGATAAGTATATACAAATTATTTATTTATACATTTAGGATTTTTTCAGAAGTATATTTCGCTCGCTAATATATAAAAATGGTAATATATTATAAATTTTCATAAATCATCTACAAATAGCTAGAGAAAATATATAATTTATACAATCAGGAATAGAATTATACAAATTCTGAATTTATAAAAATCATGCGAATAGAAAAAATTGGGATAGATATAGCGACAAACTATAATTTTCTTAAATTATAGCTATAATATCTAATATAGGGTAAATATTTGTTATTCGGTGTAATTTTCCAATATGTTAGAAATATCCTCTTCTTTCATAAGCTCCACTGTACAAAGCAAATTTAGGGAATTGGGCTTATAAAGCCCATTTAAGTTCTATTTTAACACTAATTGTTCGAAAAACACAACAAAAAGGCCTATTGGGCCAACACTCGAGACTCGGGGCGGGTAACGGATGACCCATTTTGTTCCACAACTCCGCCACATCAATTCACTGGCCGTCGTGAAACCTCCATTGAAATGCTCGTGAGTGAGCTCAGAAGAACCATAGAAGAAGAAGAAGGCTTAACAAATGTCTGCCATATTCAGATACAAATCAAAGCTCCATTCTTTCACCTTCAGAACATCTCTTTTTTCTATATCGTCTTCCAAATTTCATTCCTCTACTTCTTCCTCTTCTCTCAAACCTAGAAGAAAACCCTCGCTCTTCTTCAACCCACTTGAAGGTTCTAGAGTAGGGCTAGTGTTTAGATTCGAGGGTTCTAGACTAGGGTTAGGGTTTAGGCATAAATGGGAGGGAAGTTCCGACAACTACGATCACGTAAAATCAGAGGTGAACTGCCCACGCTGTTCGAAGATGATGACAGTGTTATTCTCTAACAGGCCGTTGTCGATCACCGCCGGGGAGACTGGTATTTACCAGGCGGTGAATTTATGTCCTCATTGCCGGACAGCGTTTTACTTTAGACCGTTTAAGTTGGAGCCTTTGCAAGGGACTTTCATTGAGATTGGGAGGGTTAAGGGAGGTGAAAAGGAGAGTGACGATGAAATGGCTGGGAGTTCTGGGAAGAATGATGGCAAGATTTGGGAAAAGTTGAGGTCTTATAGTGGGACCAATGGTAGTGATGATGGTGGACAGGGTAGTTGTGAAACTGAAATGAAGGATTCGGAGGCGAGAAAGGAAGAAGGGTGGGGAGGTACTAATTTGGGGATTGAGTTGCTTACACCAAAGGAGATATGTAAAGGCCTTGATCAGTTTGTTGTTGGGCAAGAGAGAGCCAAGAAGGTTAGCAAGTCTATTTCTGCCGGGATATTCAACTTTGGTTCTTACTGACATGATATGCTACATTTTGCAGGTGCTTTCTGTTGCAGTTTACAACCATTATAAAAGAATATACCACTCCTCTTTGAATAAAAAGTGAGTAAATATACGCTGTTAAATGACATATCATCTGGATAACATGTGTACTAGTGAAGATGTCGCCCCTCAGTGGAAAGTTTGATCCTTTGATAGGCCATCCCATCTAGAACTTGTTTATTCTACTTATTTAGTGCTTGTCTCAAACAATGTCAGGAGATATTTTGATTTCTCCTTAGGATGTGCTTCCTCCACTTACTGGCAGATCTGATTTTGTGCTGTGATCCTCCTTTTCAATGTCCAGCACTAGCTTTCACTTGTGAATATGTTTTGCTTTACTTATTACAGAAACTGTAAGCATAAGAAGAAAAATTGAAAGCAAACAGAAGTAGTGTGTTTTGGTAGAACATGCATTGTAGATTTAGTTGTTTTGGTCACTGATAGTACCAGAGGCTACTAGGATCCATCAATAACTGATAGTACTGATGTTGATGTCAGGTCAGATTCTCGTAAAGTTAGAGATGAGCTGGAAAATATTGATAATGATTCGGTCGAATTAGAGAAGAGTAATGTTTTGCTGATGGGCCCCACTGGCTCAGGTATGATATCTGATTTCTAGTTTGAGGAATGAGGAATTAGCCCCTCGTTCCTAGTTTCTTTTTGGTACACCAATGAAGTTTAATTTTGTATACGAGATTGGCTGACATTATGTAGAGAACCATATTATGTTTTACATTATGTACTTTGAATTTAGTACTAGTTTATGGAAAATTTTCCTATTATTAACAAATTATTGCCTTATTAGAAAGAAACTATCTATAAGAATATTAGTTTCAATAGACTTAATTGGTCATTGTGTTCTAACTTGTGTTTTCTGTGAATGAAAGGACAGGGAAAACATTACTTGCCAAGACACTTGCTCGTCTCATCAATGTCCCTTTTGTAATTGCGGACGCAACAACTTTAACACAGGCAGGTTTGCAATAAATTTCCTCTTCAAGTTGATTCAGTGCTATTTGAGTTTCCCTTTGTTCCTGAAATAGCTCTAAGTAGTATACTTTTTCACTGATGAAGAACTCGACAATAAAAATATAAGATAATTGAACTCTTGCCGTTGGGGGGGGGGGGACATACTTCAAATTTTTTCCTTAGGTCCTTCCCTACTTGATATTTGTAACAGGCAAAAGTTTTTTGCCAAGATTTGAACTTGTGGCGTCGCCTAACCCACACATCACACATTGTGCTGTTACCGAAGTCCCTGAGGCTAATTGTTGAAATTATCTAATGATCGAGTTTTACGTGTCTGGACTAATCTGACATAACACATAAGAAGATTACACAAGGCAACCCACACATCATACTTCAAATTTTTTCCTTAGGTCCTTCCCTACTTGATATCTGGTAACAAGCAAAAGTTTTTGCCAAGATTCGAACTTGTGGCGTCGCCTAACACACACATCACACATTGTGCTGTTACCGAAGTCCCTGAGGCTAACTTGTTGAAATTATCTAATGATTGAGTTTTACGTGTCTGGACTAAATCTGACATAAACACATAAGAAGATTACACAAGAAGGAATATGGCTCTCTTTCTCTATAATTCATTTGTTTATGGGAACAATGACAGGCTTCCTATTTTTTGTATTCTAAAAAATTAAGCAGGTGGATCTTCAACTGCTGGTGATCAAATATCAAAATTTCTGTTCTTTTCTATCACAGATTATCTCCTAAATTTGAACTGAGGGAATATACTTTGTTTTATAAGTCAAAGAGGGTTTTATTAACTGTAGCACCGAGTGTGTGCTTGGAGTATGCAGTACAAAGCAAAAACTTAACTAACTTATTGCACATGGAATGAACTGAAAAACTTCTGCATCTCCCGTTCAACTACTTTTCTGCTCCAAAAATCTAATAAAGATACATCTGAATTTTCGTCTAAAATGTTCTCTTGTTTTCTTCAAAATATTGCTGATTCTTTCTCTCCATATGATCGACCATATGGTTTCTAGTATGGTGTACCAGAGGGGCTTTTTAGCTTTGTGGAGGCCTCTTCTGTTCCAATATAACAGTAGTTCTTTTGGGAATTCAGGGATGCACCATTTCACTTCTAGTGTATTCAGATAATCGACCATTGCTAAGATGTGACTTTACAATGAATAAAGGTGTTCACATCATCCTATCTTTCCTCACATAGAACATATCTATTGCAAATTATCATTCCTTTCCTCTGTAGAATGTGTTTGAGAATAGGGAATAGTTGTGTTCACAATTTTTATAACCCTAAGAAACCAGGACAATGATCATACATTTTATTTTTTGTTTTGATAAAGCACACTTTCTATTATTGGACAATGATCATACATATTATTTTTGTTTTGACAAAGCACACTTTCTATTATTTCTCATTACCTCTTATTCATTGCATCAGAAAAGCAATGAGTTGTAATGGAGGATGAGGAAATTTAAGCAAATAGCAATAATCCTCTAAGAAATGTTAGGCACATGTATATGGTTAGCTTGGTACAACCTGAGAATAGCCTCTTTGCCCATATTTCCTTTTGTTGCGCCCTTTCCTGTAAGTAGAGAAGATTGGGTGTTATGCATAGATAAACTTTTTTGTTTTATAAGGTTTTCCATTTTTTGGTGTACTTCTTGTATTCGGGTACATAATTGCCCTTCTTCTAATGAATTTTATTACTTTATTTAAACAATCACGACTTCAATATTGACATGGCCAGAAGGAGAGATGGTTGTTAATTATGGACTAGCTTCTTCAATTAAAGTATTTTTGAGTGCTTAAACTTTGGTCTGATAACTATAAAATGTAGTCTACTATTCAGATTGCTGCGCACTTAGTATTGATCGGAAAATTGTCAAATACTTTTGTCTTTGCATTTTAAAAGATATGAGTCTGGTTGTGGGCAGTCAATTGAATTTTACTTTTGTGTAATCTTTTGCCAAACCGTTGAGCTCTGTTGGACTATGCTTTCTGACTTTGTTGCTTCACATAAGTGTGGACTATCTTTAAGTAAACATGCTTCTCCAAGGTGGTGAAATGGTATTTTAGTTTATTTTACCTTTTTATTAGTTCTATTAGTGTCTGAAATAATGAGGTATTTATCCCTCTTAACGCTGTAGGCTGGTTATGTTGGAGAGGATGTGGAATCCGTATTATACAAATTACTCGAGGTATGCATTATGATTTAATAGCATTTGAAGTTCTTTTTCATTCTATTCATGCCCGATCTGCTTAGTTAGCTCATTTCATTGACGTTACTTCAGAGCAGAATGGTGATATTGAGAGTTTCAGATAAGAAATGGGGTTTTACCTTGTGGGCACCCAAATGTAGCGGCTGCGGGTTTCCCTTGTCATAAAAATAAAATAAAATCTTTGCAATGTTCTTTCGGACTTAAGTATTTCTGATATACCATTGGTCTTGGTGCAAAAATCTTGATGGCTTCGGTGTTACTGCTCCTGATTCTTTTGGTGTAAAAATCTTGCTTCCATTTGATGACCTTTCAGAAAGTATAAGGCTGTAAGCCTAGTAGAGTAAATATGATTTTTAATTGGAGTATGGGAGCAGCTGAGTAATTCTACGGCTAATAAACGGAATCATTGTGCATGTGAAGTACTGCTACTGCAAATATAAGGTCATCATGTAGTAGGGGAAACATTTAAAACTGGCTCCTAGAATTGCAATTACCTTATCAGATTTTAGATTTGAAGAATTGCAAAGAGGTGATTGATAAATTTGACTAGTTTAACAAGGAATTAGCTGGATAGTTGGTCCACTGGTTTTGAAATGATTGATTAGCCTGTGTAACGATGTCACACTAAAAATTAAATTTTCTGAATATGCTACAGAGCTTGACTTTTTCTAGCATGTTTAATTTGTTCAGTTGTGGCACAGTTTTTGGAGTATTCGAGTGAAAAGAATGTATACTGATATGGATAAAAGAGGTTAATGATTTCCAAAGTAGTCACAATGATTTCACATTTGTGCAAAAATCGTTTTTCATTTTCATTTTTATCTGTTTAGATGTAAGAGTTATCATTATCACATTGTTGTGGAACTGGAGAAAAACTGATTGAAAAGGTTGACCCCTTGATGTTCAGCTGATTATTGCATTGGAATAGTTTCTTTTTGATGAAGGTTGCATTAATAGTTTCTGTGTGGAAGCAAGTTGACTTCCTATCTCCTTGTCAAGTAGACTATACATGGTTTCTCTTTTGTGATCTGCTTCACTTTTGCACTATCAGCAGCATAGTTATTCAATTATAAATTCTTGGTGTACATGATTGTTTGCAGGCTGCTGACTTCAATATCGAAGCAGCTCAGCAAGGGATTGTCTACATTGACGAAGTTGATAAAATAACCAAAAAGGTACAAAAACCATCATCTACTTTATGAATTTGGATTATTGATTTTAAAGTAATCGTTCTCATCAGTCATTTGTATAGGCTGAGAGCCTGAACATTGGCAGAGATGTATCTGGGGAGGGCGTTCAACAGGCGCTGCTTAAGATGCTTGAAGGAACAGTGAGTGTTTATTGCAAATCATTTCATCTGTTTGTTCCAATAGCCTATTACTCTTGTAAACATGTTTATAAATTCATGTCTGTAGTTCTGTGAATTCAAATGTGTTCTCTTTTGAATCATTTTTCGGGAGATAAATAATCTCACTTGTTAAGTTTATCTTTATTTCTTCCTCAGATCGTAAGTGTACCTGACAATAGAGCACGGAGGCATCCACGTGGCGATACTATTCAGGTACACTGAATCTATTAAGGCCTCTTTTATCTACTTTTTCTCTTTGAAAATTGCAGGCTAACAGTTTTGTGGGACAAGCACTTGCATCTTGCTATTTGGATGATAATATAGTTTTGTGCTTTTAGAACCAATTTGATTAAGTAAGGGGTGGAAATCAAATCTCTGCTGGGAAAGATTGTTTGGCCAAGGAAAATGACATGTCAGTCACTGACCTATTCAACAAAACATAAACAGGAAGTCTTCAGCTAAACTACACATATGTTGGGAGGGGGAAGTCGAGTCAAATACTGGTTTATATACCTTGCAGCAATCATCTACGAAGGATGTAAAGTTGTAACGAGCTGGACATTACTTGTTCACTAGCTCATCACTGTTCTTTCTAGATGCTGACAGCTCTTTATATTTTTTTATATACTAATTTGCAGATAGATACTAAAGATATCCTTTTTATCTGTGGTGGAGCTTTTGTTGGTTTAGAGAAGACAATTTCAGAAAGGTAATCTGTCAAACTCAATTAATTTCATGAAACACATTTATGTGAAGTGATATATTATAGTTCAATTTATCATTCCTTTCACAGACGACAAGATTCTTCAATCGGATTTGGAGCACCTGTTCGAACTAACATGAGAGTTGGTGGTCTAACTGATGCTGTAGTCACATCATCACTTTTGGAATCTGTGAGGAGAACCCTGTGACTTGAGCGTAGTTTTCTTTTCTGGATTACTATTTTGTAGATCTAATGACTCTTTGTTCTCGTGAAATTCTAGAAACCAAATGCACTGGAAGCATTTATTTGACATTGCTTTCTGTATCTAGGTAGAAAGTGATGATCTCACTTCATATGGACTCATACCTGAATTTGTGGGACGGTTTCCAGTTTTAGTGAGTTTATCTTCCCTTGATGTGGATCAGCTTGTTCAGGTTTGTCTACTCTTTTCGCCCTTTGGCGATGTAGTTTCTAGTTTCACGTTTTCCTGATATAATTGGCTTTTGGGAACTCCAACTGTGCTAAGGAGGTCGATGACCAACTTAAAAATAGTCAAATGATGATGAATCCTCATAGTATTCGTTGATGAAGTCTTATTGAAATGGGCCCAACCAGAGTGAATTACACCCTGATTTTTAAATGTGGTTTTGATCGATTCATTGGGTGGGGAACTTTGGGAATTATTCCTTTTGCTTTTAGGTGCTATCATGAACTCTTAAATAGTAAATTCGATATGTTCTGTTGTAGGGACCCTCTTCCAATATTTGCCTTCACTCTCTTTCTTTGATCCTTGTTTCCTTGTAGACATCAGTAAAATCATCTTGTGCCTCTAGATTGGAGCTTAAGATGCTGCTGCCACGTGCCAACAATCACATTATCAAATTCATCAAATAAGCCTTCATGCTTTAGGATTCTTTGCATTTATAGTCTAGATCTGAAGTACTCTTGATTCTTGAGTGTGTAGCCTATAATTCAAATATCTGATTTTAAGTACCTTGGCTTAGTTAAATGCTTTAATCTTACAGTAGTATGTTGTTAGCACCCTTTTAGTCTACCAATGGTCTACACATGGAGTATTTAAGGAAATTCGAAAGTAGAATTCTTCAGCTTATAAGTTATTTATTTCTGTCCAGCTGTTTTTGTAGTAGATTATTACAACTTTTTAGTTATTTATTTTTCCTATTTATAGGTAGCAGTTGTTGCAGTAAGGAGGTTATTCCTCCACTTTCTCATTCAGTTGTATTAGGCAGTTGTAGTAGGCAGTAGACAATTATTTCCTTGTTTTTCAGTGTTGTATTTAATGTATTTGATTTCAGTGAAATGTTAAGCAGAAAATCAGTCAAGTTTTTGAGTACTTCAAACTCAAGAGATCGTAGGTTCTCTCTTAACGAACCAGCACCATAGGTAGAAAAAAGAAAACTTTAGATTTTATCTTGCAGCGTCTCATAACTAGATCCATAACAGGGGACCATAACATATGTTAATAGTTAATACTTGATACATGGATAGAGAAGTCAACAACAACATCATATCTAGTGGGATAGAGAAGTTAACCAACTGAAGAAAATGTGAAGTGTGTGGCTGTGTGTGTTTGTGTGAAGTCTTTTTGAGGTTCAATTTGCATGCATTGGGAAATATCTGTTTATAATTTTCAGACTTCCAGGAAAAGAAGAAAAAAAGTTATAGGCTGCTTGAAGATGAAAGAAAATATTTGAAGTTGATGTTCTCTTTTGCATTTCACCTTTCGTATTGTTTCTTACTTCATTCTTTTCCTCTTGGCGGTGGATCCTTATTTTTTCTCTGCAGGTTCTCACCGAACCCAAAAATGCTCTTTGCAAGCAATACAAGCAAATGTTCAACTTGAATAATGTAAGCTTTTAGCTCAGTGCTGTTTAGCTTTAATGTTGGATACTTCATTCCTCTTAAAAAGGAAGTTTCTCTCTTTTTTTCCAACACTCTCGCTAGAAAAATGGTAAAGAGAAGAACAAGAATCCATTCTTGAAAAAACATAGTACTTCGTTATGATGCACTGGATCAAAATCAGTCAATTTACCTCAAAATTGTTTGTTTTGACGGTACAGGTCAAATTACAGTTTACCGGGAATGCACTTCGACTTGTTGCTGAGAAAGCCATTGCCAAAAACACTGGTGCACGTGGCTTAAGATCTATACTAGAAAGTATACTGACTGAAGCCATGTTTGAGGTATTGCATGACACTGCAACTTTTTTATTTGGCGTTAATCCTGGAAGAGCTTGGTAAAATATCTCACCATTTTACTCTTATCACATTGAGGCTACAAGGGAGGAGATCTATCAGCTTTTATTTGGAAGTTTGAAATACCTGCTTTGTGTATTACTTCCAAAATTTTCGTGAGCACTCATAAGTGGTTGGCCTATCTTACGAAGAACTTTGCTCCAAATTTTCAAAATGAACCTAAACATGATCTTTACCTGTCAATTGGAATGTGCCTAAATATTGGTTTCGAAAGCTCCAGAAGTTCTATTAAAGTGCTTTTCCTCTCAAACCTTTATGACTAAATGTATTTTTAATTATCTAGAAAATACCTGAGGAATTGTTTTTTTCTTGCCAAATGCGTCACATTCCCAAATGGTGCCTCAGTGAAATATCTTTACATAGCTGTCATGATCCTTGTGCTTTTTCGGTCACATGGCACTCAGAGGATCCTTTGTGCATGCCACAGCTGTTCTTCTAAACCATATCCTGGGATATTGTGCACAGGTTCCTGGAAGCAAGCCAGGCGAGGAGTCTGTAGAGGTTGTCTTGGTTGATGAAGAGGCTGTCGGAACAGCTGATACAATTGGATGTGGAGCAAAAATTCTTTGTGGTAGCAGTGGGCTGGAGAATATCTGCCCTACTACTGGATCTTCAATGACAATGGTATGTCTTCTTTCATAGATAAGCAATTTTAAGACAACTTGCCATCAACCCGTCATTATTATGATCGCCAGTTGTATCTGTATGAACTTACTGAATCTTGGTCAATAAGTGGGAAAATGTGTGAATCAAAGAACCGTTTGCTTTAGATTTCTCTGGAAGGATTGCTAAGTGTAAATTTCTTGAGTGATTTCGCTATTTTTTCAGGAAAAGAAAGAAGCAACCAAAGAAGACTTGGACTCAGAGTCTGAGGCTCCGGCAAGAGCCTTGAGTTTGTGATCTCAGTGGTCTGTTACTTCTCAATTTTCTTTTTGTGTGAATTCTTGTATATAAAGTATTGTCAGACATGCAAAGCTTGTTGGGGTTCCTTGTTCTTAAAAGAAGGCTTTTTGTAAACCTGGATTTTTGAACTCCGGTTGAGTTTTTATATAAGTTCGACAGGCTCTTCCCCCGGATACCCGATCCAATCCATTTTGACTTCCAGGACGATGCTAAAAATTATGCAGTTCCGTTTTCATTCCTATTTGAGGTTTTATTTGATGCAACACGATTGGTTTGTTTGAATTGGAAACAGTGTTAAGGGGGGATTCTATGTTGTAATTGTCTGGTGAGTTTTTCTTTGATATGCTCGCCCTCTTATTCCTTTTCTCTGCAGCAAGAGGAGATATATGTATGGATTTTGCATAAGTTGGACACTGCGTTCTCCAATCATAATAGAACATCAACTCTCTCAACTCCATGTACCCTTAATTCCAAGGAATGAGTGCATGAGCTTAGTTCAAGCAGCTTCATTTGTACAGTAGCTATTTTCAAGAAATTAACCACTTAAGCATCAGAGAGGACCTTGGTTGGTTCATCTCGATCCATTAGTGATGTTTCTTCTTTATCTTGTCTAGCGAAGTTTTTTCTGAGTTTTGAAGTTAAATAAGGATGGTTGAGCTGGTGCAGCAATAGCTATTTTTGTTCATCTGACTGCGCGATATTTATGTTCTCTAGCCTGACGACTTAAAAAGCTGAAATCCTTGACATATTGCTAATGTCCAACATTAAAAAGCTGAATCCTTGATATAATTTTTTACCATTTCAGTTTGCCTGGACTTTTTCAGACAATGAATTAATCCTTCAACCTTTTTTTTGGAGTCATTTTCATGAATTATTCTTCAGAGACCCAAGACTAACATACATAATTACGAGTTTCACCTTTACTTAATGAATTCGGCGATCATGTCTACAGGATTCATCGTCTCTGTTACTTCATTAGTTATTCTAATGAATGCCTTTTATTTTGCCCAACATTTCTCTTAATTTAGCACTACTTGTCTTTCTTTCTTTCTTTTTTTTCGAGTTTCAAACCCGTTTTGCTTTCATTCCAGTGACAGATTTTTGTTTATCTAATTATGCAGAACAACTGACAAATAAAAGAGCAAACACGAATTTATATAATTTTCCTCCCAACCTTGGGTTATTATTTTTTTCAAAAAAATGATAATTCAAATAATGGTTAATTACATATATATTTTTTCATAAAAAATCTGAATTAATAATCTAAAAGCGCGTTCCATTGAACCCGCGGAAATAATTGTTTTGTAGAATTTTGAAATGTATATATATGTGGTCCTTCTCGCTAAACTGAAAGAAACACATAAGCCTTCTCTCTCTCTCTCTTTTTTCCAATGGATTTTTCTTATGAAGCTTAGGCTCTTAGGTTTTTATGTGTTTTGTCTTAGGCTTAATTGTGTCTTAAGCTTCTTTAGGATTTTATGTTGGAGAATTTGACTTCTTGATGGATTTCAGCAATGT
The DNA here is from genome assembly GCF_001406875.1 of Solanum pennellii. NCBI lineage: Eukaryota > Viridiplantae > Streptophyta > Magnoliopsida > Solanales > Solanaceae > Solanum > Solanum pennellii. Next base: position 102,169,657 of record NC_028637.1, read on the forward strand.
AATTGATATTGTTTTACCTCATTGGTTTGTTATGTTAAAAAATTTACAATGTCTTTGTGTTTTTTTTTACCAAGATTCTACAATGTCTTCCTGTTTTTCACCAAGATTCTACAATGTCTTTGTGATTTTTTAATCAAGATTCTACAATGTCTTTTCTGTAGTGAAGAATGCATGGTACCTATAGTTGTCTGATGGATGTGTTGGTAACTAATTTTAGGCTTTTCTCTAGGGTTGTAAATGTTTGTGAATCTGCAATGGTGAAGTGCTTGATTAGATCAAATAGATTTCTGGGTTCTACATGTAAGCTTTCTCTTCTTCTTTTTTCTTGATGGATTTTTGTACTGCTATTTCAAAATTCTCTTATGCCTACTGTATTTTAATTGTGTCATAGGTTCTTTAGGGCTTTATGTTGGAGAATCTGACTTCTTGATGTTTCTTGATTGGAATTCATCAGTAATTGATATTGTTTTGGTTTTGGTCTGTTATGTTCTGAATTTACAATGTTTATGTGAATTTTTAACAAGATTGTACTATATCTTTTCTTTAGTGAAGAATGTATGGTACCTACAGTTGTCTGATGGATGTTTTAACTACTTTTAAGCTTTTCTCTAGGGTTGTAACTGATTGTGGAATCTTTAATGGTGAAGTACTTGGATCAAAGAGATTACTGGGTTCTTTGTTGCTTTTTTTCCCCTTTAAAATTTACCAAGAGTTGAATGCCTGCTTCTACAAGATTGGATGGTATTATTTATTTTTAATCATCAGTGTGTGTTGTCTTTGTCTTAAAGTAAGCTTCCTCTCTTCTTCTTCTTCTTTTTTTGATGGATTTTCTTACTGCTATTTCAAGATTTTCTTATGATGTCTTCTGTATATTGTCTTAGGTTCTTTAGGGATTTATTATGTTAAAGAATTTGACTTCTTGATGTTTCTTGATTGGCATTCAACAATGTAATTGATATTGTTTTGCTTTAGTAGTTTATTATGTTCAAGAATTTACAATGTCTATGCGAATTTTCCAGTTTGATGGTTTTTTTCTTCTTTGGCAATGCCTATGCCTAATTCTAGTGCTAATATGCAAGAGGAGTTTCAAGGGTACTGTTTTCAGTGTTTTAGCATCAGAATGGACCATGTTCATTATGGCCTTTGCAACTGGAGCATGGAAGATGGAACAATTTGCATTCCGATTCTGACATTGTCCAATAGCTTGGTCGACAGCTATCATCTTGCTTCACCTAAATCTGTTGTAATTTCTCATCCTAAGCACCATTTAATTATTAAAATGTTGGTCAAAGCACCAAAAACATATGGTATAGAAAAAACTTTGTATTCATTTTAGCAGATTGCTTTTGGTTCAAGGTGAATGACTAGTAGAAAATCCCTGAGTTTTTTGATAAATAATCCTTGCGAACATTTGTACACAAATACTGCTTAATGTAGCATATATTGCAGATGATCTGTGGTAACTATGTGTATAGTTATACTTATCTTTTATAATTATTGGCAGATCTAGTTTCAAAAAAAGAAAAGTTTCAAAAATTATTGGCAGATCTGATTTTGTGCAGTGATCCTCCTTTTTCATAATGACAGCACTAGTTTAGGCCTAGGCTATTTCACTGGTGAATATGTTTTGCTTTACTTATTACAGAAGTCAGAAACTGTAAGCATAAGAAGAAAAGTTGAAAGCAAACTGAAGTAGTGTGCTTTGGAAGAAGAGAGTAGATTTAATTGTTTTAGACACTGATAGTACCAGAGGCTATTAGTATCCATCAATAACTGATAGTACTGATGTTAATGTCAAGTCAGATTCTGGTAAAGTTAGAGATGAGCTATAAAATATTGATAATAATTGGGTCGAATTAGTGGAGAGCAATGTTATACTGATGGGCCCCACTGACTCAGGTATGATATCTGATTTCTAGTTTGAGGAATTAGCCCCTCATTCCTAATTTCTTTTTGATGCATCAATGATATTTCATTTTGTATTGAAGATTGGGTGCCAGTTTGTAGAGCACCATATTATGTTGTACTTTCTGTACTTTGCATTTAGTACTGGTTTATGGAAATTTTTTCCATTATTAACAAATTACAACCTTATTAAAAGAAATGATATCTACTTCATCTATCCATAAGAATCTTAGTGTCAATAGACTTATTTGGTTGTTGTGTTCTAACTAGTGTTTCTGTGAATGAAAGCATATGAAAACCAGTACTTGCAAAAATGCTTGCTCATCTCATCAATGTTCCTTTTGTACTTTGGACGCAACAACTATAACACAGGAAGGTATGCAATAATGTTTCACTTCAAGTTGATTCAGTGCTATTTCATTTTCCCTCTTTTCCTGATATAGTTCTAAGTTGTGTAGATTTTTCACTTATGAAGAACTCAACAATAACAAATAAAATATGATTGAACTCATGCCCTTAGTCTGCTCCGATTCTTCTACCTTTCAGAAGGGGGGGGGGGGTGTTCTTTAGGACAACATACTTCGAAATTGTTCGTTAGGTCCTTCCCCACTTAATACCAGACTCTTGTTTGCATCGACATTTGAACTTTTGGTGTCGCCAAACCCACACATCACACATTGTACTCTTACCACTAGACTGAAGTCCCCGGGGGCTAACTCGTTGAAGTAACGAAATGATTGAGTTTTACATGACAGGACTAATCTGACATAACACATAAGAAGAATACATGATGAGTAATATTGCTTTCTCTCTATATTGAATCATTCGTTTATGGGGAAAAAAAGAGACTTCCTATTTTTTGTTTCTAAAATATCAAGCAGGTAGGTGTTCAACTGCTGTACCAAAATTTATCTGCTTGTTCTCTCACAAATTATCTCGTTAATTACTTTGAACTGGGGCAATACTTTGTTTACAAGTCAAAGAGGGTTTTATTAACTGTAGCTTCAAGTGTGTGCTTGGAGTATCCAGTATAAAGCAAAAACTTAACTCACTTATTTTATTTTTTAGAGGAAGTAAGATGTTGTCATTGATATTTGGTGACTGGAAGGTGACAAATTACAAAAGCAAAAGCCAGTAGGCTTATGAAGCAAAAGAAACCCTGTTAGCCCCTATTACTAAAGATCTATTCTAGTACCATGGAGTGAACTGAAAAACTTCTGCATCTCCCGTACAACTACGTTTTTGCTCCAAAAAGTTAATCAAGATACATCTGTTTTTTCGTCTGAAATGTTCTCTTGTTTTCTCAAAATATCGCAGATTCTTTCTATCCACCATATGGTTTTTGGTATGGAGTTTAGAGGGGCATTGCAGCTTTGTGAATGCCTCTCTGTTCCAATATAACAGTAGCTCTTTTTTGGGATTCAGAGTGCACCAATTCACTTCTAGTATATTCAGAAAGATCGACCATTGCTAAGATGTAACATTACAATGGACAAAGGTTTTCACATTATCCTATCTATCCTCACATATAGAACATATCTGTTGCAAACTATCATTCCTTTCTTCTGTAGACTGTGTTTGAGAATAGGTGATACTTTGAGTTGACAATTTTCACGACCCTGAGAAACCCGCACAATGGGCATACATTTGTTTTTGTTTTGATAAAGCATGCTTTGTGTTATTCTTGTTCACTGCGTCGGAAAAGCAATTAGTTGTAATGGAGGATGAGGAAATTAAAGCAAATGACAATAATCGTCTAAAGAAATGTTCGGCACATGTATGTGTTAGCTTGGTACACCTGAAAAAATAGCCTCTTTCGTTGCACCCATCAGGTTCCTATATGTATTGAAGATAGGGCGTCGTTCATTGAAAACCATTTCTTTTTGCTAGGTTTTCCATTTTTTGATATACTACTTGTATTCTGGCATATATTTGACCTCCTTCTAATGAATTTTATCAATATATTAAAAAATCATGACGTCAATGATGACATGGCCCTAAGACCTAGTCATTTCAGCCCACATATGTCTCAAAGAGGTAGAAAAGGAGAGATTGCTGATAATTTTGGACTCGCTTCTTTGATAGAAATATTTCAAAGTGTTTAAAGTATGGTCTGATAACTATAAAATGTAGTCTACTTGTCGAATTGCCGCTCACACATCTAATTTAGTATTGATCAGAAAATTGTTAAATACATTTGTCCTTGTATTTTAAAAGACGTGTCTGGTTGTGTGGCAGTCAATCAAATTTTACTTTTGTTTAATCTTGCCAAACCGTTGAGCTATGTTGTCCTATGCTTTCTATCTTTAGTTGTTTCATGTAAATGTGGACGATCTTTGAGTAAAGCTGTTTCTCCAAGGAGGTCAAATAAAATTTTAGTTTATTTTACCTTTTTATTTGTTCTATTAGAATCATTAAAGTATTGAAAATTTATCCCTCTGTATCACCGTAGTCTGGTTATGTTGGCGAAGATGTGGTATGCATGACACTTTCATATCATTTGAAGTTTTTTTCATTTTATTCATGCAGCATCTGCTTAGTTAGGTTATTTCATTTAACGGTACTTCAAAGAAGAGTTGTGATATTGGTAGTTTAAGATAAGAAATGGTTCTTACTAGAAAATAAAAAAAAAAGGGGGGGGGGGGCCT
>NC_028637.1:102174558-102180736 GCF_001406875.1 Solanum pennellii
GGGGGGGGGTCTGACGCCTAGGCTTGGTGATTTTGCAATATCATTTCACATTACAGATGACAAACAGATATTTTATGCTTCTTCTAGCATTGCAATTTGATATAATATGAATGACATGGTAGATGTGCACTAGCTGGTTGCCTAAAAGTACTTTATCTGTATTCTTTTCTGGTTGATTTATGTTTTTTTTCCTAGTTGATTTCTGTGTTTCCATTTATGGTTTCCTAGAAGTACTTACCTATGTTCTTTTCTAGTTGATTTATGTGTGTCCATTTGATGACCATTCAGAAATTATAAACCTAATAGAGTAAATATGATTTTTAATTGGAATATGGAAGCAGCTGCGTAATTCTACTGCAAATAAACTGAAAACTGATTGTGCATGGAGAGTACTGCAGATGCAAATAGAAGGTAAGCACGCATAGGAGAAACATTTAAAACTGTCCTCTAGAATTGCAATTAACTTATCAGTTTTTAGATATGAAGAACTGTAGAAAGGTGATGGGTAAATTTGACCAGTCTAACAAGGAACTAGCTGAGTAGTTGGTCCAGTGGTTTTGAGATTATTGAAGAGCCTGTATAACCAACCAAAAATTGAGGAGTAAGTGTGTAGACTGATATAAAGAAAAGAGAGGGTAATGATTTCACATTTGTGCTAAACTCAACTTTTTTTTCTTTCTATCTAGGCATAAGAGCATTATCATCATCACATTGTTGTGAAGATCAATAACTCAATAAACCTGATTCAAAAGGTTGACCCCTTGATGTTCATCATATTTGTATGAACATTGTTGTGAGGATCAATAACTCAATATCATTTTTGGTGAAGGTTGCATTGAGTAGTTTCTGTGGAGAAGCAGATTTACTTCCTATTTCCTTGTTAAGCAGACTACATGGTTTCTCTTTTGTAATCTGCTTCACTTTGCACTATCTGCAGCATAGTTATTCAATAATATATTTTTGGTGTTTATGTTTGTTTGAAGGCTGCCGACTTCAATGTCGAAGCAGCTCAGCAAGGGGTTTTCTACATAGATATGAAGTTCAAAAATAACCAAAAAGGTCCAAGAACCATTCCCTTCTTTATGCATTTGGACAATTGATTTTAAAGTAATTATTCTCATCAGTCATTTGTATCGGCTGAGAGCCTGAACATTGGCAGAGATGTATTTGGGGAAGACGTCCAACAAGCGCTACTGAAGATGTTTGAAGGATTTGTGAGTATTTATTGCAAATTATTTCTTCTGTTCGTTCCAATTGCCTATTACTCTTGTAAACATGTTTACAATTTCATGTCTGCAGTTCCTTAACTTCAAATGTGTTCTGTTCTGAAGAAACTTTGATAGATCATTAATCTCACTTGCTCAGTTTATCTTTATTTCTTCTTCATTTTAAGTGTACCTGACAATAGAGCACGGGAACTGAAGAAAATGGAAAGTGTCTGGCTGTGTGTGTTTGTAAAACATCACTTACACTTGTTCTGAAAAGTCCTTTTGAGGTTCAAGTTGCATGCATTGAAAAATTGTTTTGTTTATGATTTTTGGACTACCAGGAGGAGTAAAAATGCTACAGGCTGCTTGAAGATGAAAGAGAATATTTGAAGTTGATGTTCTCTTTTGGTTTTAACCTTTCGTATTTTTTTTACTTCCTTTTTTTTCCCTTTTAGTTGTGGATCCTTACTTTTGCTCTGCAGGTTCTCACAGAACTCAAGAATGTTCTTTGCTAGCAATACAAGCAAATGTTCAACTTGAATAATGTAAGATTTTAGCTCAGTGCTGTTAAGCTCTAACAAATGAAACTTAATTCCTCTTAATAATGAAGTTTCTCTCTCTTTATCCCCAACACACTCGCAGGAGAAAAAGAAAGAAATGAAAAAGAAGAAGCCATTCTTGACTCCATTCTGATGCACTGGATCAAAATCAGTCAATTTGCCTCGAATGTTTGTTAAGATGTTACAGGTCAATTACAGTTTACCAAGAATGCACTTTGACTTATTGCCGTTGCCAAAAACACTGGTGCACAAGGCTTAAGATTTATACTAGAAAGTATTCTAACTGAAGCCGTGTTTGAGGTATTCTATGACACCACAATTTTTTTTATTTGGCGGTAATTTTGGAAGAGCTTTGGAAAATATCTCAACCATTTTACTGTTATCACATTGAGGCTACTCTAGGGAGGAAATATGTCACCTTTTATTTGAGAGTTTGAAGTACCTGCTTGGAGTATTACTTCCAAAATTTTGCGTGAGTACCCAATAAGTGGTTAGCATAGCTATCTTATAAAGAACTTTGCTCCAAATTTCTAAAATGAACCTAAGTACGATTTTTACCTGTTTTGTGGAATGTGCCTAAATATTAGTTTCAAAGGCTCCAAAAGTTCTATTATTTTCCACTCGGACATTTCTGACTTTTTAATTATGTAGCAAATACTTAAAGAACTATTTTTCATGCTCAAAACCTCAAACACTTCACATTCTCAAACAGTGCCTCAGTGAAACATGTTTTTGTCAAGTCTGCCTCTGAATTCGGTGCAGCCTGTCCGTTTTGACATCTTTACATAGCTCTAGTGCTTGTGCTTTTTCGCCAACATGGCACTCCAGAGGATCCTTTGTGCATGCCACAACTATTCTCATAGACCATATCCTGGAATATTGTGCACAGGTTTCTGGAAGTAAGCCAGGCAAGGAATCTATAGAGGTTGTCTTGGTTGATGAAGAGGCTGTTGGAACAGTTGATACAGTTGGATGTGGAGCATATTTTCTTCGTGATAGCAGTGAGCTGGAGAATATTTCCCCTCCTGATCAACAATGACAATGGTATGTCTCCTTTTATAGATAAGCATTTTAAAAATCAACCCGTCACATTATATATCTGAGTATCTGCAGAGGTAATCCCTACCAATTATAGACATGCTTGTCTAAGATTGACCATAATAATTTAGAAATATAATTCTAGCTGATTAGATGTTCCATTCAGCAAAGTTTTATTACAATTTGTCTTTCAATGTGTAGTCACCTATAGTTTGTGTTTGATGGGTGAGTGATGTGAACAGTTTGCTCTCTCTTCTTCTTTTTAATCATTAAAGGGAACTTGTTTGTCTCTTCAGAAAAAAGATTTGAGTGAGTAAAGATCATTATACCACTCATATCAGTATCCAACTCTAGGATTTGAACCTCGAGAAATTCACTTTTCTTCCATTACAGAAGTGTAAACTGTTATGAAGCTTGTTTTGCCCCTTATAACCAAATTTCTCTTCAAACTTGATGCTTGAACGATCAAGTATGGAATACAGAGATGAATGATTTGTGTTGATATTATATGCTTTGTCTATAATCAAAAGAAAAGATCTAAAGACACTTGAAAATTAAATAGGAATTTTCTGGACCAAAATAATGAGATGTGTTTATCGCCTATATCATTAGTGTGTGATCTGTCCCCTGCATCACACAGATGATACTTCTTCTCGTATACAAGGATTTTGTTTCCTATCAGGAACATTATTATGATTGGCAGTTTTATTTGTATGAACATTCTGAATCTTGGCCAAGAAGTGGAGAAATATGTGAATCAAAGAACTGTTTGCTCAAGATTTTCCATGCTCTCTAGAAGAATTGCAAACTGTAAATTTCTTGAGTGATTTAGCTATTTTTTTCAGGAGAAGAAGGAAACAAGAAAAGAAGACTTGGACTCGTGGTCTGTTTCTTTTCAATTTTCTTTTTTTTTGTGTGAATTCTTGTATATAAAGTATTATCAAATGTGCAAAGCTAGTTGGCGTTCCTTGTTTTAAAGAAGGCTTTTTTGAAAACCATTAGATATATTGTCAAATGTGCAAAGCTAGTTGGCGTTCCAAACTGAATTTTTATATATCTCCACAGCCTCTTCCCCTGGACACCTGATCCAAACCATTTTGACTTCCAGGATGGTGCTTTATGCAGTTGTATTTGTACAATGCAACTTCCCACCCCACCCCACACAACTACCCCCAAAAAGGGGGAATTATCTCTTGTATATCATGTGAACTAGAGATTCTATATTGTCGTGGTATGGTCAGTTTTGCTTAGATATGCTCACCCTCTTTATTCCTTTTCTCTGCAACAACAGGAGATAGATGGTATTTGGATATGTTGGACACGGCATTCTCCAATCATAATAGAACATCAACGTTCCTCTGAGGTGACTAATCAAATCTTTGGTCATGATAGTAAAGTTTATTCATGAAAATACTTTGCTCAGAGCATCAACCTTTAACTTTTCAATACCAAGGAATAAGTGCATGAGCTGAGTCCACATTTGGTTAATAATAATCTTTTCCCGTTTAACGAGATATATAAACTAATCATGTCAATGGCAAGGAATATATTGAAGTACTTGCACAGAGAACAAAAGGCAGCACTTGTGTATATACACTGACTTTACGTATTCATGTTAAGCATTTCTCATGGATGCAGTTTTTTGTACAGTAGCTGTTTTCAAGTAATTATTCGCTTGAGAGTCAGAATGGACATCGAGATACATTAGTGACAAGTGTACCTGACAAAAGAGCACAGAAGCATCTAAGTGGTGCTATTATTCAGGTATACTGAATCTATTAAAGCATCTTTAATCTACTTTTTATAAATTGCAGGGTAACAAGTTTGTGGGAAAAACACTCACAATCTGCTATTTAGATGGGTTATATAGTTTAGTGCTTTCCAGAATCAATTTGATTAAGTTGGGGGTGTAGAACAAATCTCTACTGGAAAAGATTGATTGGCCAAAGAAAATCAGATGTCACACACTAACGTATTCAACAAAAAGGAAACAAGACTTCTTCAGCTTAACTACACATTTTGGGAGTGGAAATTCGAGTCAAATACTGGTTTATAGGCCTTGAAGCAATCATCTATGAATGATGTAAAGTCGTAGCGAGCTGGACATTACTTGTTCAATAGCTCTTCACTGTTCTTTCCAGATGCTGACTGCTCTTTATATATTTCCATATTCTAATTTGCAGATAGTCACTAAAAGCTATCCTTTTTATATGTGGTGGAGCTTTTGTTGGTTTAGAGAAGACCATTTCAGAAAGGTAAGCTGCCAAGCTCAATTACTTTCATGAAACATATTTAGATCAAGTGATATATATCATGGTTCAACTTATCATTTTATCAAAACGCTTTTCCACTCAAACCTTTATATGACTCGATGTATTTTTAATGACGTAGCAAATACTTGAAGAATTGTTTTTATGCTCAAACGCATCACATTCCCAAACGGTTCCTCAGTGAAACATGGATTTGTCATGTCTGCCTCTGATTTCAATGCAGCCTGTCCATTTAAAAATCGACATCTTTACATACTTCTCATGATCCTTATGCTTTTTCGGCTGCATGGAACTCAGAGGATTCTTCGTGCATGCTACAGATATTCTCTTAAACCATATCCTGGAATATTGTGCACAGGTTCATGGAAGCAAGCCACGCGAGGAATCTTTAGAGCTTGTCTTTGTTGATGAAGAGGCTGTCGGAACAGCTGATACAGTTGGATGTGGAGCAAAAGTTCTTCGTGGTAGCAGCGGTTGGAGAATATTTCCCCTCCTACTGGATCAACAATGACAATGGTTTCTCCTTCCAGAGATAAGCATTTTAAGACAACTTGCCCTCAACATGTCACGTTATATATCTGAGTATCTGCAGCGCTAGTCCCTAACAATTATAGAAATGCTTGTCTAGGATTGACCATAATAATCTAGAAACATAATTCAAGCAATGTCTGGTCCAGTGCAAGCATTAAATTATATGGTGAGTGATGTCTTATAAACCATAAAAGATGTATATTATAGGCTAGTGAATGCCAAACTTTGTCATTGCTTTCTTTTGTTGCTTATTATCCTTGTTGGCCATTCTTGTGCTTCAATACTTGATGTTCACAAATAATATTCTTACATCCACCAACAAAAAAAAATTCTATTCATGCTTCTGTGATGTTCCTTACTAAATTAGCTTACACTTCTCTCCTGAATCAGCTAATGCATGGTTTACTTGGCTTCACAATGGGTTCCTTATGGAGGTATGTTGTTAGTTTGTTATGTCTCTTCATATCTGGATGCTTATTCGTCAAGTCTTTGCGATGGAATTTGTTTTGACTGGAAGTCTTGCAATGGCTATATGCCTTGTTGCAACCCCTCAGTGAACACACCTCCTCCT
>NC_028637.1:102181330-102182761 GCF_001406875.1 Solanum pennellii
CCCCCCCCCCCCCCCCACCACCAAAAAAAAAGGAACAGAATAGGTAACAAATAAAGGACAAACGTTAATCTGTAGTGTTCCGCTATATACCCTGGTTGAAATCTAGAAACAAGAAAACCCACACTTATTTAAACTCAAGTTCAAGTGTACCAAAAAATCTAGAAAGAAGAAAACCCATACCACTAATCGAAGGAAAATATAAACTCAAGTTCAGGTGTACCACAATTCTTACCTGAAACAGTATATCCGAGTACTGATGTGATTTCATGAATAACAGATTTGGCAAAATGCAGATACATTGATACTGAAAAAGATTAGGAGAAATAATAACAATAATGAGCCAATTATTCACAAGAGTATTAAAAAAAGACAAGATGAAGACACTTGATCGGAGATCTCTTCATCTTTAGTAGAATATGGAGCAGTTGGTATTAAATCATCAGCTCTCATGATTGCCTGGTATCAACAGAAAAGTATGTTTATAGATTCAGCTTAAGCTTATAAATTTGAAATATAGTTCTACAAAACAGCATATCATATCCATCTGAATCGCTAAAGCAGATGTAATACCTGAGTATGCAGTGTAATCGAGATGACAAAACATCTAGCGGAGCAGAAAATTCAATCAGAATCACAGCAGTAAGCAGTTATTGTGGTGTTTGGTTTGTTATACTAAACATATCTCATACGTCTCCAATGAATTAAACAATACAACACATCCATTTAAGTTCAAACTTATAAATCTTGATAGAACTTGTTTTGTACGATTCTTTACCATATTTTCTGGTCTATTTCATAAAATGAGACAAGATATTGAAGGTTATAAGAACAAATTAAACAATTAATTATTAAAAGTAAATAGATAAAAGAAAATATACCGATGTCCTGAGGTTCGTTTTAAAGATAAAGAAAAAGTAACCGCGTTAAATAAATAATAGTGACAACAGAAGGTCGCTATTCTATATTAATTTATTTTTTAATTTATACAAAATCGTCATTAAAAGGATGATTTTAAATTGAAAATATTTAAATTTAGACAAGATTATATTTTATTCTTAACTAGGTAAATATTTCGAGCTTCACGCGGTGGAGAATCACGTTAATAATCTACTTCTGAATATTTGATAATATAAGTGTTTTCGGGAGGATACATCCTTACGATAAATTGTCAAGAATATTTCATCCAAAGAATAAATGAAATATTTTTTTAATCTTAAAACAAAAAATATTTGATTCTTAGTGTTTATGAATTTTGTTATTAATTCTTCATTTTACTATAGTTATTCATCACCAAAGTCTTTAGAAAAGATATGTAATTGTTTCATTTTCTATATTTGTATTTTCAAAAAGTGGTACAAACATTTTATTCATCAATTGCGAGAGTTTTTCTCCTATTCAAGGCCTTAACATCAAAATCTAAATATCATACAT
>NC_028637.1:102182870-102197840 GCF_001406875.1 Solanum pennellii
CTTTGTAGAGGGCTGATCTTTTATAAGCTTTCAGGTAAATTTTATCGAGTTCACTCAACCCAGTTAACCGTTAGTACCCGAGGTTTAAAAAAATACATCCTCTCACGATGGAACAATTCTATTCACCAGTTTATTGATACAAAAACAATGATGTTAGTGAGCCATTTAACAGGAGCAAATTAAACAAATATTTAATTGTGTAGAAGAAGAAGTTCAAAATTTTTGTTGTTTTAAAATGAGAGAAAATCCCTCTATTTATAGACAACAAAGGACAGTGTGAATAAATGGTTATTGTGCCTTATTGAAAAGGTCACAATCTTTCATAAAAGTCACAATTATTCATAAAAGTCGAAACTCTTCATTAAAGTTGGAACTCTTCATATAAGTCACAACTATTCGTAAAAGTCACAACTTTCCATAAAATTCACAACTTTCTAATCAAAAAATATTTTTAAAGGTTCTTGAACTCGTTTTCAAATTTAATATAACAAGTAAATAAAAAAGCACACCAATTTACAAAAACTTATTCTAATTTATATTAATTAGTGAATACAAGAACATCCGATAAGTATACCTCATAAGACTCATTATAATACTAAGACCCATTGATCCTTGCTATTTTCATATTCCATAAACATCCAATAATTTCATGTTTACTCCATGATTTTGGATAATTATGACTACCAAACTTCATCACTTATCACAATTAATATTTCTAATTCATTAAATGTTTTTTTTTCAAATTTCATATCTATTCCACTTCTGTACCTATTTTCTCATAGGTGATTTTCGTTCACATGATTCTATGATAATCATGTATCCTAGACCGACTTCACCCTTTTATAATTAGATTTTTCTTCAAAAAAAATAACTTTGAAATGTTTTTGACTTTAAAACAACAATAGCAAAAAAAAAAAAAACAGAAACAAATTTTCCTATTTTTCTTCCAAACTTATATTTATATAAGTGAATACAATAAACTGCATCGTAATCGTTTGATAACTGCTACTGCTATTTATTATTAAACCAATTGATATTTTAACAATTGCTCATTGAATTAATACATTTAAAAATTAATATAATCGACTAAATCATTAAACATAAGTATCCGCCCAATAAGTATATTGAGAAACGGATAGTAAAAAAATATAAAAAAGTAGTGAGTTGTAATGAGGATATATTAAACTTTGGGGACCAAATTGACATGAGAATGGTGTAATTCGTTTTGTCGAGTCTATAAAAAGCATATACGGTCCTCCTCGGTGAAGTGAAAGAAACACTTCTTCACTTGGAACTCTCCCCCCAATATCGTCTCTCTTCTCCGATAGCCTCAAATTGACTAGGGTTTTACGGGAGAAAGAGGAACAAACAACAGATCGATACTATTTAGTAGTATATACAACGATTCTCCGCATCAATATACTGAACTAATCTCTCTGTCTCTGTGTGTTGCATTCGTCTTAAAGTAAGCTTTTCTTTCCTTCTTTTCTTTTAATGGAATTTTGTTTTGCGATTTCAAGATTTCTGTATCGTTTTTTTTTAATTGCATCCTAGTTTTTTTAGGGTTTTAAGTTGGAGAATTTGACTTCTTGATTGAAATTTACAATGTGTTATCGGTATTGTTTTGCTTTTGTGGTTTATAATTTTCAGGAGTTTATAATGTCTTTGTGATTTTTTTACCAAGATTCCACAATTCCTTTTCTGTTGTGAAGAATGTATGCTACCTATAGTAGTTTTTTTTTTTGTAATTGATTCTTTAGGGTTTTATGTTGGAGAATTTGACTTCTTGATTGAAATTTACAAACATTCTTTTGCTTTAGTGGTTTTATTATGTTCAAGAATTTATAACGTGTTTCTGATTTTTTTACCAAGATTGATACAATGTCTTTTCTGTTGTGAAGAACTTATAGTATATTATAATTGTTTTTTTTTGTAATTGCGTGTGAGGTTCTTTAGGGTTTTATGTTGGAGAATTTGACTTCTCTATGTTTCTTGATTGAAATTTACAAACATTCAAGTGGTTTTATTATGTTCAAGAATTTATAACGTGTTCGTTATTTTTTACCAAGATTCTACAATGTCTTTTCTGTTGTAAAGAACTTATAGTATCTTATAGCTGTTGCTTTTTTTTTTTTTTTTTTTTGTAATTGCGTGTTAGGTTCTTTAGGGTTTTATGTTGGAGAATTTGACTTCTTCATGTTTCTTGATTGGAATTTACAATGTAATCTATATTCTTGTGCTTTAGTGGTTTTATTATGTTCAAGTATTGATAATGTCTTCTTGATTTTTTACCAAGATTCTGCAATGCCTATTCTCTTCTGAGGAATGTATGGTACCTATAGTTGTCTGATGGATGTCTCTGTCACTACATTTAGGGTGGTTTATAGGGTTGTAATTGTTTCTGGAATCTTTAATGGTGAAATACTTGGTTAAATATCAAATAGATTTCTGGGTTCTTTGTTAATTTTTGTTTTTCCTTTAAAATTTACCAAGAATTGAATACATGGTGTTATAAGATTGGATGGTATTATTTTATTTTTCATAAAATATTTGTAGATTAATAATCAGTGTGTTCCTCTGCTCTATAGTAGCTACAGTGTCTTGGTCATAGCAGTTGGAATTCAGCTTCATTGTGTGTAACTTTTCCTTTTTCTGTTTTCTCACTTTTAGAGCTCTTCTTTCCTGCGATAAAGAAAGATTTTCTTATGATACTTGCTTTATTTTAATTGTTTCTTGTTCTTAGGTTTATGTTGGATAATTTGACTTCTTGATTTTTCTTGATTGGAATCCACAATGTAATTGATATTGTTTTGCCTTGCTGGTTTGTAATGTTCAAAAATTTACAACGTCTATGTAAAATTTTACCATAAATAAAAAATGATTTTACTATACCTTCCTTTTGTGAAGAATGTATGGCAGCTAATATCTATTGTTGTCTGATGGATGCTTTAGTCACTACTTTTAGGATTCTTTTTATGGTTGTAATTGTTCATGGAATCTTTAATGGTGAACTACTTGGTTAAGATCAAAGAGATTTATAGTTTCTTTATTGTTGTTATTTTTCCTTTAAAATCTACAAAGAGTTGAATGCCTGCTGTTATAAGATGGATGATGTTATTTTATTTTCCTAAAATATATGTAGATTAATAATTACTAATTAGTATGTTCCTCTGCTCTATAGTTAAGTAGCTACAGTGTCTATGTCAAGGTCTAACTTCAGCTGTATTACGCGTAACTTTTCCTTTTTCTATTTCCTCACTCTTAGAGCTCTTTTTTTCCTCGGATGAATGGCTTAATTTTTTCAGAGATGTAGGTTTCCTTTTTCCTTTTGACTAGTACATCCATGTTGCCAGACACTTGTTAGAGTTATTATACAGTGAATTGGAACTTGGCTAATTTGCAAAGATTAGTGATTGTTGTTGTTATTTAATAATAATAATATTGTCAATTATTTGTATTAGCATTTTCATTATTATCTTTTCCATCCGCAGCCAATTAAACTGCGATTGTTTCCTGCTGTTGGTAGAGACTACGGAAATCATAGATTTTGAGGTCCCCCAAAATGGCGAATTTGACCATTACAAACATACTTGAGAAGGTAAACATCTCATGGCATGGGTATTTTTCTCTCTTTATTTATTTCTTACACTCATTTGTTTGCAGTATCCTAATTCCTGTTGGTCCATCCAAATTTGCAATTAGACTTATCTTCACTCCATTTTGCAGATGACAGGCAAGGACAAGGACTACAGATATATGGCAACTTCTGATTTGCTAAATGAGTTAAACAAAGAGGGGTTTAAACTTGACGCTGAGCTTGAAGGGAAGTTATCAAGCACAGTTTTGCAGCAGCTTGATGATGCGGCTGGTGATGTTTCTGGATTGGCTGTGAAATGGTTTGACCCTTTCTCATTTGTTGTACTCGTTTTGTTCCTGTCTTGGGAGTAGGAGCTTCATATTGACCCTTCTAAAATGGTTGTTATCTTTTTCATATTATAGATCCTGTTGCATTATCACCATAGGTCTGGTCTGCCTAAAATTTCATTTTCCTTGTTAAATGGTTCAAGCTTTTTCCATTTGTTGTTTCTTGTGCTGTTCCTGGCTTGAGACTAGGAGCTTCTTTTTGACCCTTACTATAACGTGATTGTAATCTTTTTCGTATTATAGATCCTTATTCCTATTGCATAATCACCATAGGTCTGCCAATTATTTTGATTTCTTTGTTGATATTTTTCTTGGTATTGAGACCAATCATGTTTGGAAGTTGCACGTTCCAAGTTTTTTTGTGTAACTCTGTTTGATAGGGGTGATTTTCTGAATATCTGAAGTTACAGAAAATATTTAGATACTTAATGCTTAAATGAGGGGTTATATCAGAATTTTGACTGGACCCTTTTTCTTTAGTTTCACCTTTCAGGATAATTTAGTCCAATGGTACACTTAATCATACTATACTTAGCAAGTACACAAAATCTGATTTTGTTTCATGTGATTCATGTTTGAAAAAGGCCCAGGCCTTGTGTTTTTCCTTCTTGCACACCCACTGAGTTGAAACTTTTTGAAGTTCCTTTATCATTTGAATCGGACAATGTAAACTCACTCTAGTCTGAGCTACCCAAGTATGCAGCACATCGTGTTTGTGATGCCCAATCCTGTACATGACTGCTAATTTGATTGACTCATCTGATTACGAGATCTCAACAGGCTTTGTGAATTTTATAATCTGTTTGTACTGATGAAAGAGAGCAGAAGAGGTGAATATTATTCTGTAAATACGTCAAATACTTTGCAGTAGGGTACTGATTCTGTTGACATGCATCGTCTTGTTTTGCAAATTACTTAAGCCTGGGAAAATTGTATTTCAGTCTGATCATTGCTTTCTTGACTACTTCCGATTTTTCAGCCTTGCTCCATTGGCGAAGAAGGTTCGTGAGCAGCAAGTTCTAGAGATGACTAATAGGCTTTGTGATAAACTTCTTAATGGAAAAGAACAACATCGTGATATTGCTAGCATAGCTTTGAAGACTATTGTCTCTGAAGTTCCTTCATCGTCTATTGCTAGAAACGTACTTGTCTCAATTTCACCAAAGTTAATAAAAGGGATCACTGCCCCGGTGAGTTGTTCAAAGCTAACTTTACTGTGAATTCTGTACATAATATTTTCACTGTGTTGGTCATATCATTTGTTAATTGGGGTTAGAATATCTTTTTCATGAAACAACTTTACATTTGAAGTTGGATAATTTATCCTTTTCCATTTGTTTTCTTATATGATTCATGAATAAAAAGAGTAATATGCTACATTGGTGTTTTTTCTCCTTTTAAACTTAAACGTGTAATACTTATCTGGCTCCTGGATTTGTGAACTGCATGGATACCTGTCTTTCAATTGTTTAGTAAAACGGAATCGTTCAAATTTGCTGCTCTAGATGATCTTGTTTAACTGTGGTGCATGGAAAGATTACAACATATACATCCCTATGCTTGATTTTGGATTTGCCCTTTCTGATCTTGAGGCTTTCTGGTCGAAATGTCTTGCCCCTCGTTCAATTTGTTATATCATTTTGGTTTTTAGTCTTGGTGTTTCCTCATCAAGCCAACCAATTGCCTTCTGAGTTAACTGCAGTAGTAAGTAGATAGGCCTAGGCACTTGATATGTGGCCTACACTGGTGACTGGTAGGTGGAAAGATGATATACGATTGAGCTTTTGCACCTTCTTATGTTGGACTGCTTGGGAATTTTAATTGCCTTCTGAGTTAACTGCAGTAGTAAGTGTGACCTATACTGGTGACTAGTAGGTGGAAAGATGATATAGGATTGACCTTTTGCACCTTCTTATGTTGGACAGCTTGGGAATTTTGTATGGCAATGACATCTGAGCTGTCCTGTATGCACCTCGCCTATTCCAATGGGTACCTGACCTCCTATCTACACCTGGTACCGAGTTAACTACCCACCAAGGCTTGGACACATGAGAAGAAACAAACCCAATATTTTTTTTCCTCCAATTAAATTCAAACACGAGATCTCGTGTCTGTCCTCGCACTTTATTGACTAATAGGCCAAAACCCTTGGGTGCAGGTTAACATAAGGAAGTTAAAATGAATAATTTGCCTCAGAAAGGTATTATCATTTACTAGTTCCTTCGAGACAAAGAAGGTTTTGATCCACAAATTGTTCTTTATCATATGAGCTTATGTCGATGTTAGATGACTCAATGTTGCCTAATTTTGTGTTCTAAATAATGTTGCTTTATTTTGTATTCTAAATAAAGATCAGATTTATTTTTTTCTGATAAAAGTGTTAAATTTCATAAATGTTGGGCCAAAAAAGTGCCAAATGTAGAAGTCTACTAAAAAGAGAAACACGCAAATAGAGATGATTTTCCATGAACTCCACCCAAAATCTATGTGTTCTGTTCAGAAACATTAGGCAGGATTGTAGGTGAATTGTCAATGCATGCACAATTTGTTCTAAAAAGTGATGCTGTCATTCTTCTGTATATTCTCTTATCAGCCTTATATTTGGGGAACTAACACTCTTTTACTAGTTTATTTTCTAATGCACACATATTTGTAGTTACTTTTTCCTTTTTATAAGTTTTTCTATTGTTGTCTCCCTTCCAGGGAATGAGCACTGAGATCAAATGTGAATGTCTTGACATACTATGTGATGTTCTTCACAAGTACGGGAATTTGATGGACACTGACCATGAGTCTTTGTTAACTTCATTATTGCCCCAACTAAGTTCCAATCAAGCTAGTGTCCGGAAGAAGACCGTTTCATGTATAGGTAACTTTGTTATTAGCTTCTCTTTATTGGATGTATTTTAAATTGTGAATGGAGAGTATAACACATTAAAACAGGGTTTGCTTGATTGCTTAAAACCCGTTTGGATTGGCTTTAAAAAGTAGCTCAAGTCTAAAAAAATAATAAGTATTTTTAACTTTTTTGAAGTCATTTAGAACTCATTTTAAGTTATTTTTAACTTTGCCAAACATTTCCCAATTTATTTTTATGGTGTTTATATATTTGCCAAACTCTTTGAGATGTCAAAAATTGTCTGAAAAGTAGGTTTGACCAACTTTTACGTCAATCCAAATACCCTCTTAGTCGTAGATGCTTTGGGAGATAGTAATTGCAATATTCGTTGCAGACACACATGAGTTAATAAGATTTCATAGACTATCATGTACTGTTGGACTGGTGGCCGAGATTTCAACTTTTCCTTCAGTAAATTCAGTTTTACCTTTTTCTTTTACAGCATCTCTGTCTTCGAGTTTGTCGGATGATTTGCTTGCAAAGGCTACAGTTGAAGTTGTTCGCCTTTTAAGCAATAAGAGCTTAAAATCAGAAATGATACGAACTAACATTCAGATGATTGGGGCCTTAAGGTAGCAAATCCTCAATTTAAATTGATGCTTGCATTTTGTCCTATCAAATGTCACATGATATTGATATACTTGTTTGCATTGATAACTTTTTAGACAAATGCCCAAGTACAATGTACTTTTCTCAACAGTAGGTATCCTGGATACTCAATTAAAAGATTTCACATCCAATATTCTTCACTCCATTGGGCAGTGTGCTTTTCACTGCCCTAAAGAAGCTGCTTGCTTGTATCAGTGAAACAAAACAGGGCTGAGTGACTTGTATCTGGGTGCACTCTTTTGCAGCTGAGTTTTTAATGTTTTGATACTTCTAAATGGATTCTGGACTTAGATAAACGTGAAATAGAAAAAACTTAAGGTGTGAAACTGACGCATGCACACTCTTGACTGTCACTTTTTCATTTAAGATCCTCTATTTTTTCTTTCTGAGATGTGGTGCTTACTTTTGGAGACCTATCCTCTATTACTATCAATTATTTTGTAGACTAATTTTTACTTGGGCTGTCAACTTGTGTTTCCAGCCGTGCTGTTGGTTATCGTTTTGGTCCTCACCTCGGGGATACAGTTCCATTGCTTGTTAACTACTGTATAAGTGCATCTGAAAATGATGAGGAGCTTCGTGAATATAGTCTGCAGGTGCTATATTAATTGATTTTTTTTTTCTGTTCTTATTTAACCCCGAGATGCAGCCTTGGTTTTGAAGTATTTTTATTCCAGGCACTTGAGAGCTTTTTGCTAAGGTGTCCCCGGGATATTTCTTCCTACTGTGATGAGATTTTGCATCTCACCCTGGAATATCTCAGCTACGATCCCAACTTCACTGACAATATGGACGAAGATATTGATGAAGAAATTCTTGAGGAAGATGAAGATGAGTATGTTCACTCACGTTCTGGAGCTTTGCTAAGACTCATTAGGATTGTACGTTGCAAAAACTTACTAATCAAATCACTTGTCAATTTTTGTTGTAGTGAGAGTGCTAATGAATACACGGATGATGAAGATGTCAGTTGGAAGGTTAGAAGAGCTGCTGCCAAATGCTTAGCTGCCTTGGTAGTTACACGGCCTGAGATGCTATCAAAGCTGTACGAGCAGGTATAACCAGGAAGTGACCTATTTAGTATTATTTCAAGCTATTATATATTTGTAGTTTGATATAAGTGTTTACCCTCTATTTGTCATTATATTTTCCTCTCTAGTGGGTCGCGCAGATGTAGCTCTCAATTCTTATCGAAGTTGAAATGTTTCTGTATACTGCTACAGTACATCTGTCTCATAGTCATAATAAATTTATAATGCTGACTCTAATCTTTTGCAGGCTTGTCCAAAGTTGATTGATAGGTTTAAAGAGAGGGAAGAGAATGTTAAGGTAAATTGGAAGTCTTTTGAATTCCCTTAGCGATCTGGTTTTAATTGTCTCAAAACTTGCTCGACAGATGGATGTGTTCAGTACATTCACCGAATTGTTGCGACAAACAGGCAATGTTACGAAAGGACAGACTGATCTGAATGAATCAAGGTAAGGTCATTGCTATTGCTTCTTTATATAACTTAAATTGTCCAATTTTGTGTTTTCTATTATCATTTTACTTCAACTGTGGAAGGCAGTCACTTTTGGGAACACTTGTTTCACTTTAGAAGGAACTAGAATCTAAATATATGCAATTTTTAGTGTGAACTTGAGCCGGGACAGTATAGTGCAGAAATAAAGCGGTAAGATCGAAGGATAGAAAGGATGCTGGGCATGTAAAAAATCCCAAAACCAAAATTGAGTGCATTTTACATGGATTTATTTTCTAATAGGAAAAAATTGGAGTGGGGCTATATCAACAATACACTTTTGGTAGTTCTTTGGTTGTCTTTGGAATTTCACTGATCACCACTATGCTGAAAATGTTGTACGTGTGTGGTAAAATCACAGTTGATGAAAAGATGATTGACATCCTCATATTTTTGTCTCTTGTACAATGGGCAGTCACAATCATAAGTCCCTCTTTTTACCATGTGCCCCCAGACAAGCATTATGCGCCACCAGCCCCGTCCAGCAATCCAACTTCAATGGTGCTCTGTTCTTCCAGATGCATCTCCATGACCACTTAGATAAATTAAAACCACAATATTTAAATCTAGCACATAGCACTGTCTATGCATAATAACCTTTGTCCGTAGTCAAAGTAGAATCAGGGTATAACCGTTACTCACCTCTAATCTCTTCAACTGACGAACTTCAGTGAATGCGTTTGCACTGGGAACATCTGAATCTAGCATTATAAAAAATCATAGCTGCGTTGATGGAGTGTTACCTTGAATAGTGTATAGTTTTGGCTTAACCTCGATGGAAATTAATAGTGGTTTAATATTTGTGGTTGTTGAGCCTCAAGCACTGTGCCATCAAAGACATAATGCACCCAATCATATGTAGGACAGAGATTTTTAGATTCCCATATGGTATTTACCTTTGTGTTTTCCCTTCTTTTATTGGGGTATTAACTGTTTTTTCCTTTCTCTCAATGAGTACTGATTTCACTTTCTTTTTACCGCATCAAATATAGTGCTGATTAGGAGATCTCTGATGCTTACTTCTTTGATGATGGTTTTAATATGTTTTTATCTGTGATAAGTCAAATAAATGATGATTTCAATGGTAACTTTCAGTCCTAGATGGCTATTGAAGCAAGAAGTGCCCAAGATTGTTAGATCATTAAATAAGCAGCTTCGGGAGAAGTCCGTCAAGACAAAGGTATGTGTACACTGCTTACTGCAAGCCTTGCTGCTGTTTTTGTATTTTTTTGGCTTTACATTTCCTGAGTCTCCACTTTTTAGGTTGGCGCCTTCTCAGTTTTGAAAGAACTCGTGGTTGTTCTGCCTGATTGTCTAGCAGATCACATTGGATCCCTTATTCCTGGAATTGAGAAGGCATTATGTGTAAGTTGTCTTTTTAATGCTTGTATTTGTGCTTTATTTTGTGAATTTTCCTGGATCTGTTTCTTCTTTTATTATATTAAATGTTGCCATTGGTGTTCTGAACAGGAAAAATCTTCCACTTCGAATTTAAAGATTGAAGCCCTCATATTTACAAGATTAGTGTTAGCATCACATTCACCACCTGTTTTCCACCCACATATTAAGGTAAGCCATCTTGATGCTTATCTGCTTTATACAATTTTAGCAGATCAAATGCATACCTGGACTGGTGTGAACTCATAGTACTGTGTTTTGAGAAGCTTAAAAATTATGGGCGTCCTACTTCTCACATAAAAACACCAAGAAAGGTTGAGAAACGGTTGTAATCTTGCATAAATATGATTTTATACCTTGATTCGTGTGTACTTGTAGCACTTTGTCAAAGGTTGTAATATATATGGGTGACCTACTTTTCACATAGCAAATTAAAAAAAAAACATAATTTCTTTACTGAGATGATTCAAAATATGCATAATCTGAATTTAACCTAAAAGATGCTAGAAGCCCATGATATTTGAAAAAGGAAAAGATAGTCAACACTCAACAGGGTGTTCAGTGTAGTTGTATGGCTTCATTCCTTGACTGGTCAATGCTGAGATGATCTAATAATGTTATATCTTTCCTTTATATCTTGCGAAGTCTCTCGTTTCCCCCCTGTGATTTTGAAAATTTTCTCGAATTAATTTTTTACGATTCCTTCGAATAAATGGTCAGAAAATAGAAATCATTTGTCTAACAATTCTTTGACTGTACTCTCTGTTTTTGTTAACTAGGCTATAACTAGTCCTGTTATATCGGCTGTTGGTGAGCGGTATTACAAAGTTACTGCAGACGCATTAAGAGTTTGTGGTGAGCTTGTACGGGTGTTGCGGCCAAAGATTGAGGTTAGGTTTCTTTTACTTTGCCAATCAACAACTTGTATTAGTTCTATCTGAAGCACTGATTATGTTGCCTTTTAGGGTTCAACCTTTGATTTCAAACCCTATGTTCATCCAATATATAATGCCATCATGGTGCGTTTGACAAACCAAGATCAGGATCAGGTTAGTTGTGCTTGCTTGAGATGAATATTCTTATGTAAATTGATGTTTATCTAAACTGTGCTCGACTTCCAGGAGGTTAAGGAGTCTGCAATTACTTGCATGGGGCTCGTAGTTTCAACATTTGGTGATCACCTGCATGCTGAATTACCTGCATGTCTTCCAGTTCTGGTGGATCGAATGGGCAATGAAATAACTAGACTGACAGCTGTCAAGGTTTGTTTGATATTAACTTCTTAGGGATTGAACTCTATCTATGACTAGGTTGTTTAGCTTTTGGCATCTATATTCTCATCAGTCATCAGGCAAGACCTGAATCACAAAATTGAATATAAATTGGAAAAAAGTACAAGTACTTGAAGATAGAGTGTAGCTCTTTTTTTTAAAGAGAGAACAATTCAACAATTTTACTTGTACATCAGGAACTATGGGATCAAAGAAAATGATCATTTTAAGATGTCAACTTTTGCATCTTCGTGATGCTTTGTTAATTTTAACTTATACTTCGAACCCAAAAAAAGGGAAAATGAACATTTAAGATTTTGGCTCATGAGTTGGTATGGCCAGAAATAGAATTATTTCTTGTGTAACAGTATTATAAAATTACTTTACCTCCCCTCTACTCTCACCGTTTCCTAGGCAGGACTTCTGACCTTCAGTACTGCCAATATTCTTGCTCTTCCCATAGCAAGTGGTTTAAATTACATGCTGCTTTGGTTGCATTGATTTGATCGAAATTTTCTCAGAGTGCATACCTTCTTTGCAGGCTTTTGCTGTCATAGCTGCTTCTCCATTGCACCTAGACCTCTCATGTGTCATCGAGCAAGTTATTTCTGAGTTAACTGCATTCTTACGCAAGGTGAAACTAGATGTTCTCAAATGTTAACAACTTAGGAAAAAATTCATTGCATTTTATATTATGAGGAAGTCTCAAAAGTTTTGCTACTTTTGGAGGGTAGGCCAATCGAGCTCTCAGACAAGCTACTCTAGGGACCTTGAACACCCTCATTGTTGCTTATGGTGATAAAATTGGATCTGCTGCGTATGAAGTTATTGTTATGGAACTTTCTACGCTAATAAGGTTTGTATTTTGATTCATTTGATTTACTAATTTTCACATGTCATATGTTCCTAGAATATTTCAATTTTAAATTGTGTCATTAATATCTTCTCACTTTTTGATTCATCTGGACTTTAGTGACTCAGACTTGCACATGACAGCCCTTGCGCTGGAGCTTTGTTGTACATTAATGGCTGACAGAAGGTCAAGTGCTAATGTGGGTTTGACTGTGAGAAGCAAAGTTCTTCCTCAAGCCTTGACACTAGTGAGAAGTTCACTGCTTCAGGGGCAAGCCCTTCTGGTACTTCCCTGTTGCTGTTGGTCTCAGTTTTGATCTAGGCTGTTTTCTTATGCGAAACTCACTTCTATTAATATGGCAGGCCCTTCAAAACTTTTTTGCTGCATTGGTTTACTCTGCCAATACAAGCTTCGATACTCTGCTAGATTCTCTACTTTCAACAGCGAAACCATCTCCTCAGTCTGGTGGTGTTACCAAACAAGCTCTCTTTTCCATCGCTCAATGTGTGGCAGTTCTTTGTCTTGCCGCTGGTGATCGGAAGTGTTCTTCTACAGTAAACATGTTAACAGACAGCCTGAAAGATGATAGTAGTACTAATTCGGTAGGCCCTTTATTTATTTAGTTGCATCTTGGATAATTTTTTTGTTGCTGTTGAATTGTATGTCTATCTCATCTAAAGATTTGAGTCGTTAGAGTAGTCAACTTGAATTGTATGCCTTCAACATGCTAATATGCCCCCCACTCACTTGATTCTTTTCCGTGGGGCAAGCATGCTACAATTTTTTGGATAGTGGGTGGCGGTGTGACATGAATCCAATACCTTTTGCCTGCTTTGCTACCATTTCAAGAAAATACACCTTGGGTTTAACTCAACCATGATAGGAGGTAATAACCGATTGTAACAATCTAAGACACTAGTGATACTGTCCACTTTGTGTTTAAGCTTTGCAGGCTAAAAAGCGTATCACTAGAGTTTTCAAAGCTTACTTCTTTATATACCTAGCATCTCTCTCATGTTTTGCCAATTGTGAGGATATGCTTAGGGTGTAACATACACCCCTATAGAGACTTAGTTTTCTTGCAATCATCTATGGTTGGAGTGGAATGGCTCTGATACCATGCAAAAATGAAAGAAATGATCTTGGCCTTAACTTGATTCAAAAGCTAGCTTGTGATGTGAAATTGTCTAAGGCCACCCATAAGGAGACAACAATATATATCATCAACCATATTGGCACTCTAATAATAAAGTACCCACACATCTAGGACTGAAGATTTGAACTGTGGATAACAAGTGTGCTCCGCACACTGATGTCATTTTCCTAACATGACATGTTAAGAAAATGAACATTAAATGCTAAAAGTTAGTTTACGAAGGAGTATTCGAAAGCGTACAAGGAAATCGGATATGATGACATATTCTGTTTTTCATTAGCTTTTGTATTTTGTAAGCAGTTGTGGCAAACTACTGACGCACATAATAAATAACAAAGCAAATTTCCTGAGTTTAGACTTTCTTTTGAAATAGACCATGGATAAGAAAATGGTTCTGTCATTGAGAATTATAAGTTTACATGACATTGTTTCTTCTGCTTTCTTCAAATGGTACTAATAACTGTAAGAGAACCCTGTTTTTTCTGAGTTCAGTTATCCTTTTCAGGCCAAGCAACATCTTGCCTTGCTGTGTTTAGGGGAAATTGGAAGAAGAAAGGACTTGAGTCCACATGCCCATATCGAAAATATTGTCATCGAGTCCTTCCAATCACCTTTTGAAGAGATAAAGTCAGCTGCCTCTTATGCTCTAGGAAACATTGCTGTGGGTAATCTACCAAAGTATTTACCCTTTATCTTAGACAAAATTGACAATCAGCAGAAGAAGCAGTACCTACTGCTCCATTCTTTGAAAGAGGTATCTACATTTTAGATGGTCTCTTATTTCAGGAATTCTTTTCCCTCCAAGGTAATTGTTTTCTGGACTCATCGTGATATGTGGTTGCCGACAGGTCATAGTGAGACAGTCTGTGGATAATGCTGAATTCCAGGATTCAAGTGTAGATAAAATACTTAATTTGCTCTTTAATCATTGTGAAAGTGATGAAGAGGGCGTTAGGAATGTCGTAGCTGAGTGCCTGGGAAAAATTGCACTTATTGAACCTGGCAAGCTTGTTCCAGCATTGAAGGTACAACTAATGATATATTTCTTTCCTGTAAATGATTTCGTTTTGCACTCGATGTCTGTCTGCAAATTTGACTATTTATTATTATTATTTTTGTGTAGGATCGGATTAGTAATCCAGCAGCGTTCACCAGAGCGACTGTTGTAATTGCTGTGAAATATTCCATAGTTGAGCGACCCGAGAAGATAGATGAAATCTTGTCTCGTGAAATTTCATCCTTCTTAGTGCTTATAAAGGATAAAGACCGGGTATTCCTAATTTGATGTCAAGAACTTTTTCCATTTCCGTAAAAATTTACTAGTCCCCCCCCCCCCCCCC